>NW_028125488.1:0-228104 GCF_965194825.1 Balaenoptera physalus | reverse complement strand
TTCCATCCTTTTTTAAAAAAAACATCTTTATTGGAGTATAATTGCTTTACAATGGTGTGTTAGTTTCTGCTTTATAACAAAGTGAATCAGCTCTACATACACATATATCCCCATATCTCCTCCCTCTTGCGTCTCCCTCCCACCCTCCCTATCCCACCCCTCTAGGTGGTCACAAAGCATCGAGCTGATTTCCCTGTGCTACGCGGCTGCTTCCCACTAGCTAGCTATTTTACATTTGGTAGTATATATAAGTCCATGCCACTCTCTCACTTCGTCCCAGCTTCCCCTTCCCCTTCCCCGTGTCCTCAAGTCCATTTTCTACGTCTGCGTATTTATTTTCCATTCTTAAGTTGGGCCATCCGTTATTTAACCAACCCCGTATTGTGGGATTTTTAGGTAGCTTCTAATATTTTTTCTATTACACTACTGGCTTAGATGAATATTCTTGAACATAAGTCTTGTACATAAATTTGACTTTCACCTTAGGATAAGTTGCTAAAAGCAAAACTACTGGCTCAAAGTGTATGAACATTTTAAGGCTGTTGATACACAAATTGCCAAATTACCCTGCAGAAGGTTCGCACCAATTTCCATCCCCATCTGCAGCAACAGACGAAAACAGCCTTTTCCTTACATCCTTAGCAGCAAAGTTTGTGCATTCTTAAAACTTTCTACCAATGAGATGAGCAAAAAAGAAATAGATTTATAACTTGAATTTCTTTGTTAGGTAGTGAAGTTGAACATCTTTCCATATTTATTGGGGATAAGCTTCTGTTCTATTGTGACTGCCCTGTTGCATCTTCTACCCGTTTATCTATCACTGTGTTGGGAGATGCTGGGATGCAGAACCTTCTTCGGTGCCTGGTGTGGTTCTGTTCCTGCTGACACAGAGTCCTCTCTCAGTAGAAGATGGCTGCTCCTTAGCACTGAGAAAAGTCAGCACCCCTACAGCCTGCCATGGGCCTAGAAATGATGTCTCAGTGGCTCTGGAGGAATTACATTCAGGTCCCTGGATTTAGCAACTCACCAGCAAGCAGAACTGGTACTTCAGGACTAAATGACTCTGCAGTGTATCAGTTCTCATGAACTTGACCTTCTTCCCACCTTTTCACCCAGTGACTGAATCAGGCCAAGCTGCGGTGGAGACACAGCTTCGTCTCTCTTCTCCCGGGAGTGGGACTGAAAAGCCAGTACAGAGCAGATCATCCCTGCAGACACTCGCTGGGTGACCCCGGGGCACAGCAGGAGGAAAGAAGGGTGATCATCCTCACCCTTCTTGGAGGGTGGAGCCACGTTCCAAAAACAGATGCAGTAAGCACGAACCACACAACCACCCAGATGAACTTGAACTCAGCAGTTGGAATGAATAAATAACCCCTCCTTTCTGCAAGTCACTGCTCACCCTGTGCCTCTCTCCATTGGTGAGTGGTTCCTTCTGGCTTGAAATCACTACTGGTGACTTACCACTGCTGGTGCTTTACATTGTTGTTTCCCCCACGAGAATGTCAAGTTCAGGGCATCCAGTTCCTCCGCGTGAAACCCTTTGTAGTTGCTCTGGGTGAATGGATGAGTGAGAGATAAATGAACAAAACAATTTTTCCCTAGCACTTCCATGCTGTTTCTAAATGACAGATTTCCACAGCTCCCTCCCCCATACAACCACAGACTCTTTGAAGACATTTCTCTCTCTCCCCCCATGCCTGGCACAAAGGGGGATAAATGCAAATCGAGGGAATGAATAAACCAAACCTTATCTGGACCACAATAACGCCTACTTGAGCTCATCTTTCTTCTTTTTTTTTTTTGATGTTTCAGTTTAAATTTTATTTCCTGCCCCCAAACATCCATTAAGCGCCCAGGAGAAGGAAAAGGGGATGTGACTAGCAATAGAGAGAAATGTTCTTCACAACAATGGCCATGGCAAGCTTAGGCACTTTTGGTGAAATCTCTCTGGGAAGTACTGGCAGAGGAATAAAAGGCAAACTGACACAGAAGTATTGCTTGGTGTGCATTTCCAGGCTCTGCCTTCTTTCTCATCTCTTGGTGGCAGGCGGAGGAAGAGGAGAAAAGGTTAAACTTTTTGATAAACCGGCAGAATAAGCTTATCACATCCTCTCACTATCTCTGCATAGGTTCTAGTCTCTGCCGCATTATATAAGCTTTGCCCAAAGTAATGAACAGTTGAAAGTCAAATGTAATACTTCACCAAACAACTTAAAAATGCTTGCACACCGGAAAAGATTAAGTTGCAGAGAACACAAATGGACCCAGAGCAGCCTTTGCCAAAAGAGAATATTGTGCTAAATGTACAGCCATAGCTCTTTTCCATATGAAGAAACAGTCAGAAGGATAAAAGAACTTGGTCAAAATCACACAAGTAAGTAGGACAGAATCTGGTCTGTCTGTCTCTCCCAGGGTTGTGTTCTTTAACCACCAGGCTAGCTTTTCTCAAATCTGATTCATGCATAGAATAACTCTACCCCTCTGTTTGCCTTGAATATTCCCTGTATATACGTATGCCTGCTGCAGTTTTTCACATTGCCCACTTTGACTCCCAAAAGCAACGGAGAATACACAGTAATTTGGTCAGTCTCTCCATGGACCACTGTGGTGGGACTGCCCAGGAAGCTTATTAAAAGTGCAGCTTCCTGAGCCCTACTCCAGATCTAGATAAGTTTTGTGAGGGTTGGCTCAAGAATCCAGGTACAAGTGTTTTGAAGTGGTTTTGTGTAACCCCTCAGGTGAGTCTCTCGCTCTCTTAAGTTAATAAACCATTTATTCTGCCTCCCGCAGATGCCCAGCCAGGTCCTGTTAAGGTAGGAGTCCCCGCACCACATCAGAGGGATGCTCCCAGCCAAGTCATCTCTGGAGCCTTGGAGAGTCTGGATGGTCTCGTGCTGGCCCACCTGCCATGACAAAC
This sequence comes from Balaenoptera physalus, assembly GCF_965194825.1. Lineage (NCBI taxonomy): Eukaryota > Metazoa > Chordata > Mammalia > Artiodactyla > Balaenopteridae > Balaenoptera > Balaenoptera physalus. The sequence continues at coordinate 225,184 of NW_028125488.1, read as the reverse complement.
CTCTTCCAGAGCATTCCCCTTCCCATTTTACCTTCTACCACTCCCAAAGGCAGTCGGCTCCAATGAGGCCTGACTTCGTCTGTCCTAACGTGCACCCGCTCATTCAAGCAGTTTAGGATTACAAGGTGCTGTGGTTCTCAACCAGGGGGGCCCAACCTCTAAAATAGTAGTCCAAGCAGTCTCTACCTCCTGGGCACATCCCCTCTGCAACAGCCCCAGTAAACGAATGTCCCATCCTTGCTTTTTCAAGGTCGGCAACAGGGAGTCCCCTCCTAAAGAAGGTTCTCTCGCATTGCCACACTCTCAAAGGCTGCCCCCAGTGTAGTTCCTTCCTGTGGGCCTGATCAGGCTAAGGGCAGAGTTGTCTCTTTCCTTCTCTGAGTCGGACCAAATCGTCTTAGTAACACCTCTTCACAGTGGTGACCATGTGTTTCACGGGGGCTGCTGCTGAGCCTTTACCTCATCCTTTCATGGTGGAGAGAGGGAGGATTATACTGATTTTTACTTCTAGGGGAGAGGGGAGTGTAATGATTATGTTGTCATTTTGTATTATGTCCTTTGGTCATGAACTTGTTTTGAATTTCATATGAAAATGGGCCCACCATTCCCACTTTGTGAGGTCATTCAGCACCCTCATTTTGCACCTTTAACGTCTCTCTCAGTATCACTTGGAAATGTTTGAAATGGCATGAGCTTGTCCTCACATTCCTATCAGCTGTAAATCCGGAGCCCCAACATGAACCTAACCATTGAGCAGAACACCTCTCCACTACCTGTGTAACACTGGGTAGGCCCCTTCACCTCTTGCTTTTCTTCAGTCCTCAGTTGTGAAAATGTGAGGGTTCTATGAATTTATATTTGGGGCAGGACAAGGGCGAGGAGAATGTGTCTTTGCTTTTATTCTTCCAAACTGGAATGTCTTCCCTCTCTTCCCCATGGGTCCAAATCGCACTTGTCCTTCAGGTCCACTGCCAAGGAGCCTTCCCTGATTCCCCAGTCCACACAAATCTCTGCCTCTTAGGGTCAGTGCCATACAACCTAGCTCTCTCTTACGTTAATCTTGCCTCTCAAGCCAATCTCAGAATGTGGGTCTCCTTTGCCTTCCTGGGGCCAATAGGGCTGTGCCAGCCCACCGGCACGCCCCACCTGGGATGTCTGCTAGACTAGGGCATGAGTGGGGAGGCCCAGGTGTGAGGGGCCAGGCAGAGTACCTCTGCCCTCCCCCTGCTCTCCTCCACCAAACTGCCCCTCCTCCTGAAGCCTGACCCCCAAGTCACAGGTTCCTTATTATGACCTCACTGGGTAGTGATGACCTCACAGGCCTTCTCACAGTTTCCATGGCAGCATAACTGCCAAAGTGCTGCCCTCAGACAAACTTCCCTGACAGTTCTCCACCAGAAGTTCTCCAACCTCTTTGGTTGTCTGAGGGAGAATGTGTGACCGGATCCTCTATCTTTACTCGAACCTGAGCTCTGTTCCGTGGGTGGGCAGTGCGGCAGAAACACCGAGACCGGGCATCTCTAGAGGAGCCATGGTGTACACACCACCTCACCTGGCTGCCTCATGTTCCTGTGGGGCTTGCCCACTACGTATACCTGAGCGCGTTCCCAGCTGTAAGTAATACCAATGACCTGGGACATCTTCAGGGACCCACAGTGCTCACTGTTGAGGACAAGTGAAAGGTCATCCCTGGACAAGTGTGCAGGATGGTCCTGATCTTTATAAATCTAGCTTCCCCTTTGGGCTACAGGATGCTTCCATTCAGACCCTTTCCTGATTGGCCTCTTAGCAAAAGACAAGTGCATTTCTGTTGGCAAATGGTAAATGGAGCAGTTTGAGGAAGAGGGCCACTCTTGAAACACACCTTCAAACCCAGGCACCTCTGTGCTGTCATGTAGACATCTACATCGGTGCCCTCAGACACATCCCATCCTGAGCTGCTGAGTACTAGGGGAGAGGGTGGTGCCATATTGATGGGAAGACCGAAAGAACCAAGAGGGGTGTTGAAGTGCTAATGAGACTGGAGGGCTGAGGAGATGGTGTCCCAGGAGGCTGGGTTGATGTGAGCCTTGACTTGGTACCCAGAACGCGGGTCTCAGTCTCCTGATCACTCTGCCTCAGTATTTGGCCTTGTTCTAATCTACATAAAAGTATCAGAGGGCTAGAGTTCAGTGTGGTTGAAACAGGCAGTATAAATGGGGCCCAAGAGGGGCTGCCAAGGTGGGAGGGGTCCTTAACCAATTTATATTAGATTAGTTTTTCCCAAAACTTGAAAGACATTTCCATTAAAGCCTCAGAAGTGACAGACTGCAAGAAATGTTTTCTCTGGTGTGGAAGGGAGAGATGGAGAGGCTCATGATTGCAATGACTTTCGGGTTCTACTGTTTTCCCTGGAAACGGTGAAGAGACTTCCTCATGTGCTGCAGCCGTAGGCTCTAGGAATTGCTTTTGCAGCCAGTGTCCCTTCTCAAGGGACTCATAGAGGTGATGGGCCAAAGCTGTGTTTTGGATGTCAAGTAGATTAAAGGTCTTCAGCCAGAAAGTGGGAGAGACGTGAGAGAGGGAAATTCTGGCAGGAGGCTGTGTACAGCAGAAGTGACTGATCAGTTCTGATTTTCTTTGCAGCAGCAGTGGCTCCCTTTTCTCCCCCTACCCCTGGTCACTACCATGTCCTCTACCGAGGGTGTGGAGAAACGCAGTTGGGCTGGCATGGGGAGACATACTGCCTGGTTGGTGGCTACCGGGCCTACGGGGATGTTCCTTTGGCCACGCCAGCAAAGGTGGAAGCAGAGAAGCCAGTCCCCCGACGTGCTCCCAAGAGAAAGCACTCTCCGGAAATGTCGCACAAAGATCTGGGTTGCCCCAGACCCAAAATCCGGCGATTGGAGCATTCAAGCCATTTCGGACTAGAAGGTGCTTTGATTCTCAAGCAGGGTGGCCTAACCTCTGGGCACATCCCCTCTGTAACAGCCCCAGTAAACAAATGTCCCATCCTTGCTTTTTCAAGGTCGGCAACAGGGAGTCCCCTCCTAAAGAAGGTTCTCTCACATTGCCACACTCTCAAAGGCTGCCCCCAGTGTGCTTCCTTCCTGTGGGCCTAATTAGGCTAAGGGCAGAGTTGTCTCTTTCCTTCTCTGAGTCGGACCAAATCGCCTTAGTAACACCTCTTCACAGTGTTGACCATGTGTTTCACGGGGGCTGCTGCTGAGCCTTTATCTCATCCTTTCATGGTGGAGAGAGGATTATAATGATTTTTACTCCTAGCGGAGAGGGTGGTGCCATATTGATGGGAAGACCGGAAGAACCAAGAGGGGTGTTGAAGTGCTAATGAGACTGGAGGGCTGAGGAGATGGTGTCCCAGGAGGCTGGGTTGATGTGAGCCTAGACTTGGTGCCCAGAATACGGTTCTCACTCTCCTGAACCCTCCGCCGCAGCATTTGGCCTTGTTCTAAACTACATAAAAGTATCAGAGGGCTAGAGTTCAGTGTGGTTGAAACAGGCAGTATAAATGGGGCCCAAGAGGGGTTGCCAAGGTGGGAGGGGTTCTTAACCAATTTATATTAGACTATTTTTTTCCGAAACTTGAAAGACATTTCCATTAAAGCCTCAGAAATGACAGACTGCAAGAAATGTTTTCTCTGTTGTGGAAAGGAGAGATGGAGAGGCTCCTGATTGCAATGACTTTCGGGTTCTACTGTTTTCCCTGGAAACGGTGAAGAGACTTCCTCATGTGCTGCAGCCGTAGGCTCTAGGAATTGCTTTTGCAGCCAGTGTCCCTTCTCTAGGGACTCATGGAGCTGATGGGCCAAGGCTGTGTTCTGGATGTCAAGTAGATTAAAGGTCTTCAGCCAGAAACTGGGAGAGACATGAGAGAGGGAAATTCTGGCAGGAGACTGTGTACAGCAGAAGTGACTGATCAGTTCTGATTTTCTTTGCAGCAGCAGTTCCTTTGGCCACGCCAGCAAAGGTGGAAGCAGAGAAGCCAGTCCCCAGACGTGCTCCCAAGAGAAAGCACTCTCCGGAAAACTCGCACAAAGATCTGGGTTGCCCCAGATCCAAAATCCGGCGATTGGAGCCCGGTGCCAGGAGGTAGACCCCACAGAATCCTGCTGGCTGAGCCATTCTGAAGAGAGAGCAATGGTTTAACTGCCTAAGGCAGCGAATGCCTCTTCCTGCTGTGACCCACCCCGTCCCCCTACTGCCCATTGCCACAGATTAGAACTTTGAAAAGATGGGCACATCTATTAAAATGGCATCATATAAAAATAGGAAATGTTATATACATGTGCTCGATTATGCCATCATATGATGATCCTGCTTGACTTCCCTAACCTAATACGTTCACAAGAATTCTTTACAATCTTTAAAATACTTGATTTGTACACATTGTATATTTATGTATATATGGGTCTCCAACCTGCTCTCGCTGAAAGGGTTCAGACCCAAGCGTGTACATGGAGGGTCTGATTGGTGTAGTTCTGGCAGGGGTCTCATCATAAGCATCTAGGGAAACACCAGGGAAATAGCTCCCCTTGAAGGAAGGGCAAACAGATCTGGCTTATACACAAAGGGTCGCAATAAGAGGACCTGAAACAGGAAGATCAAAGCCAGTAGGAGGTACTGGGGCAGGGGACATACAGCAAGCAAAAGACGTACCGTTGGCATTGAATAGAGCCGGGAACACAGAGTGAGGGTCCTGGGGCTGCGGCCCTCAGAAGTCCAAGCAGAAAGGAGGCACTGGGCATTAGGACAGTCAGCCAGCAGGGAGCAGGGCCCAAGCCATTGAGCTGGATTCATGTCTAGGACTCATGCCAAGAGTGCCCTAGATGGCAACTAAGTCACCACGATGGGACTCGGGCACAGGACAAGAGAGTTTAACACCTAGCCAAAGTATCCAGTGGTCCATGATGCCAGGATAAGTCTTGAAGCAAGCATGACTGAGGCTGGTTTTAAAACTATCGGGGTGGGGGAGCTTCCCTGGTGGTGCAGTGGTTGAGAATCCGCCTGCCAATGCAGGGGACACGGGTTTGAGCCCTGGTCTGGGAAGATCCCACATGCCGCGGAGCAACTGGGCCCATGAGCCACAACTACTGAGCCTGAGCGTCTAGAGCCTCTGCTCCGCAACAAGACAGGCCGCGATAGTGAGAGGCCCGCGCGCCGCGAAGAAGAGTGGCCCCCACTTGCCGCAACTGGAGAAAGCCCTCGCGCAGAAATGAAGACCCAACACAGCCAAAAATAAAAGTAATAAATAAATAATAAATAAAAAATTTAAAAACAAAACCAGAAACGTAAAATCTGGAAAAAAGTTGAACACCTATATACCCACTGCAGACTTTACAATTAGTATTTTTCTTTTTAATAAATTTATTGATTTATTGATTTATTTTTAGCTGTGATGGGTCTTCGTTTCTGTGTGAGGGCTTTCTCCAGTTGTGGGGAGCGGGGGCCACTCTTCATTGTGGTGCGCGGGCCGCTCACTATCGCGGCCTCTCTTGTTGCGGAGCACAGGCTCCAGACGCGCAGGCTCAGTAGTTGTGGCTCACGGGCCCAGTTGCTCCACGGCATGTGGGATCTTCCCAGAGCAGGGCTCGAACCCGTGTCCCGTGCATTAGCAGGCAGATTCTCAACCACTGCGCCACCAGGGAAGCCCTACAATTAGTATTTTGAAAAAAAAAAAAAACAAAAAACAAAGAACCTCAGTAAAAATGACTTAAGAGTCTTCAATTAATCCTTTTTTTGTCTTAGTAAAAGTGGAGGGAGATAAACAACCTTAGTAATCGTTACGGATAATATCCGGACTATGGGTGTGTCATTGGCAATGATATTATAACCAGTCCTGGAGTATTACAATGGGCTGGTCATTGTCAAGGGCACTTTCAAATATTGTGCTGCTCTGCCCGAGCGCACTGCAGTGTAGATATGATGAGTCCCACTTCACAGAACATAAACTGAGACTCAGAGAGGATATATGATGCTTTATAACACCAATTACAGAAAAATTTAAAGAAAAAAATGTCCCGTAGTCAAATCAGTACTGTTCTCTTAATCACGTTTTCTACACTTGTATTATTAAATTTTAACAAAATGAAATACTCCATCTAGTATTTTGTACCCTGCTTTTACACTACATCTTCCCACCATTAAATATTCTTGTAGAAAATCATTTTTAATGAATGAACTGTTTTCCATCCTTTTTTAAAAAAAACATCTTTATTGGAGTATAATTGCTTTACAATGGTGTGTTAGTTTCTGCTTTATAACAAAGTGAATCAGCTCTACATACACATATATCCCCATATCTCCTCCCTCTTGCGTCTCCCTCCCACCCTCCCTATCCCACCCCTCTAGGTGGTCACAAAGCATCGAGCTGATTTCCCTGTGCTACGCGGCTGCTTCCCACTAGCTAGCTATTTTACATTTGGTAGTATATATAAGTCCATGCCACTCTCTCACTTCGTCCCAGCTTCCCCTTCCCCTTCCCCGTGTCCTCAAGTCCATTTTCTACGTCTGCGTATTTATTTTCCATTCTTAAGTTGGGCCATCCGTTATTTAACCAACCCCGTATTGTGGGATTTTTAGGTAGCTTCTAATATTTTTTCTATTACACTACTGGCTTAGATGAATATTCTTGAACATAAGTCTTGTACATAAATTTGACTTTCACCTTAGGATAAGTTGCTAAAAGCAAAACTACTGGCTCAAAGTGTATGAACATTTTAAGGCTGTTGATACACAAATTGCCAAATTACCCTGCAGAAGGTTCGCACCAATTTCCATCCCCATCTGCAGCAACAGACGAAAACAGCCTTTTCCTTACATCCTTAGCAGCAAAGTTTGTGCATTCTTAAAACTTTCTACCAATGAGATGAGCAAAAAAGAAATAGATTTATAACTTGAATTTCTTTGTTAGGTAGTGAAGTTGAACATCTTTCCATATTTATTGGGGATAAGCTTCTGTTCTATTGTGACTGCCCTGTTGCATCTTCTACCCGTTTATCTATCACTGTGTTGGGAGATGCTGGGATGCAGAACCTTCTTCGGTGCCTGGTGTGGTTCTGTTCCTGCTGACACAGAGTCCTCTCTCAGTAGAAGATGGCTGCTCCTTAGCACTGAGAAAAGTCAGCACCCCTACAGCCTGCCATGGGCCTAGAAATGATGTCTCAGTGGCTCTGGAGGAATTACATTCAGGTCCCTGGATTTAGCAACTCACCAGCAAGCAGAACTGGTACTTCAGGACTAAATGACTCTGCAGTGTATCAGTTCTCATGAACTTGACCTTCTTCCCACCTTTTCACCCAGTGACTGAATCAGGCCAAGCTGCGGTGGAGACACAGCTTCGTCTCTCTTCTCCCGGGAGTGGGACTGAAAAGCCAGTACAGAGCAGATCATCCCTGCAGACACTCGCTGGGTGACCCCGGGGCACAGCAGGAGGAAAGAAGGGTGATCATCCTCACCCTTCTTGGAGGGTGGAGCCACGTTCCAAAAACAGATGCAGTAAGCACGAACCACACAACCACCCAGATGAACTTGAACTCAGCAGTTGGAATGAATAAATAACCCCTCCTTTCTGCAAGTCACTGCTCACCCTGTGCCTCTCTCCATTGGTGAGTGGTTCCTTCTGGCTTGAAATCACTACTGGTGACTTACCACTGCTGGTGCTTTACATTGTTGTTTCCCCCACGAGAATGTCAAGTTCAGGGCATCCAGTTCCTCCGCGTGAAACCCTTTGTAGTTGCTCTGGGTGAATGGATGAGTGAGAGATAAATGAACAAAACAATTTTTCCCTAGCACTTCCATGCTGTTTCTAAATGACAGATTTCCACAGCTCCCTCCCCCATACAACCACAGACTCTTTGAAGACATTTCTCTGTCTCTCCCCATGCCTGGCACAAAGGGGGATAAATGCAAATCGAGGGAATGAATAAACCAAACCTTATCTGGACCACAATAACGCCTACTTGAGCTCATCTTTCTTCTTTTTTTTTTTGATGTTTCAGTTTAAATTTTATTTCCTGCCCCCAAACATCCATTAAGCGCCCAGGAGAAGGAAAAGGGGATGTGACTAGCAATAGAGAGAAATGTTCTTCACACCAATGGCCATGGCAAGCTTAGGCACTTTTGGTGAAATCTCTCTGGGAAGTACTGGCAGAGGAATAAAAGGCAAACTGACACAGAAGTATTGCTTGGTGTGCATTTCCAGGCTCTGCCTTCTTTCTCATCTCTTGGTGGCAGGCGGAGGAAGAGGAGAAAAGGTTAAACTTTTTGATAAACCGGCAGAATAAGCTTATCACATCCTCTCACTATCTCTGCATAGGTTCTAGTCTCTGCCGCATTATATAAGCTTTGCCCAAAGTAATGAACAGTTGAAAGTCAAATGTAATACTTCACCAAACAACTTAAAAATGCTTGCACACGGGAAAAGATTAAGTTGCAGAGAACACAAATGGACCCAGAGCAGCCTTTGCCAAAAGAGAATATTGTGCTAAATGTACAGCCATAGCTCTTTTCCATATGAAGAAACAGTCAGAAGGATAAAAGAACTTGGTCAAAATCACACAAGTAAGTAGGACAGAATCTGGTCTGTCTGTCTCTCCCAGGGTTGTGTTCTTTAACCACCAGGCTAGCTTTTCTCAAATCTGATTCATGCATAGAATAACTCTACCCCTCTGTTTGCCTTGAATATTCCCTGTATATACGTATGCCTGCTGCAGTTTTTCACATTGCGCACTTTGACTCCCAAAAGCAACGGAGAATACACAGTAATTTGGTCAGTCTCTCCATGGACCACTGTGGTGGGACTGCCCAGGAAGCTTATTAAAAGTGCAGCTTCCTGAGCCCTACTCCAGATCTAGATAAGTTTTGTGAGGGTTGGCTCAAGAATCCAGGTACAAGTGTTTTGAAGTGGTTTTGTGCAACCCCCCAGGTGAGTCTCTCGCTCTCTTAAGTTAATAAACCATTTATTCTGCCTCCCGCAGATGCCCAGCCAGGTCCTGTTAAGGTAGGAGTCCCCGCACCACATCAGAGGGATGCTCCCAGCCAAGTCATCTCTGGAGCCTTGGAGAGTCTGGATGGTCTCGTGCTGGCCCACCTGCCATGACAAACCTCCTCCAGAGCATTCCCCTTCCCATTTTACCTTCTACCACTCCCAAAGGCAGTCGGCTCCAATGAGGCCTGACTTCGTCTGTCCTAACGTGCACCCGCTCATTCAAGCAGTTTAGGAATACAAGGTGCTGTGGTTCTCAACCAGGGGGGCCCAACCTCTAAAATAGTAGTCCAAGCAGTCTCTACCTCCTGGGCACATCCCCTCTGCAACAGCCCCAGTAAACGAATGTCCCATCCTTGCTTTTTCAAGGTCGGCAACAGGGAGTCCCCTCCTAAAGAAGGTTCTCTCGCATTGCCACACTCTCAAAGGCTGCCCCCAGTGTGCTTCCTTCCTGTGGGCCTGATCAGGCTAAGGGCAGAGTTGTCTCTTTCCTTCTCTGAGTCGGACCAAATCGTCTTAGTAACACCTCTTCACAGTGGTGACCATGTGTTTCACGGGGGCTGCTGCTGAGCCTTTACCTCATCCTTTCATGGTGGAGAGAGGGAGGATTATACTGATTTTTACTTCTAGGGGAGAGGGGAGTGTAATGATTATGTTGTCATTTTGTATTATGTCCTTTGGTCATGAACTTGTTTTGAATTTCATATGAAAATGGGCCCACCATTCCCACTTTGTGAGGTCATTCAGCACCCTCATTTTGCACCTTTAACGTCTCTCTCAGTATCACTTGGAAATGTTTGAAATGGCATGAGCTTGTCCTCACATTCCTATCAGCTGTAAATCCGGAGCCCCAACATGAACCTAACCATTGAGCAGAACACCTCTCCACTACCTGTGTAACACTGGGTAGGCCCCTTCACCTCTTGCTTTTCTTCAGTCCTCAGTTGTGAAAATGTGAGGGTTCTATGAATTTATATTTGGGGCAGGACAAGGGCGAGGAGAATGTGTCTTTGCTTTTATTCTTCCAAACTGGAATGTCTTCCCTCTCTTCCCCATGGGTCCAAATCGCACTTGTCCTTCAGGTCCACTGCCAAGGAGCCTTCCCTGATTCCCCAGTCCACACAAATCTCTGCCTCTTAGGGTCAGTGCCATACAACCTAGCTCTCTCTTACGTTAATCTTGCTTCTCAAGCCAATCTCAGAATGTGGGTCTCCTTTGCCTTCCTGGGGCCCCTAGGGCTGTGCCAGCCCACCGGCACGCCCCACCTGGGATATCTGCTAGACTAGGGCATGAGTGGGGAGGCCCAGGTGTGAGGGGCCAGGCAGAGTACCTCTGCCCTCCCCCTGCTCTCCTCCACCAAACTGCCCCTCCTCCTGAAGCCTGACCCCCAAGTCACAGGTCCCTTATTATGACCTCACTGGGTAGTGATGACCTCACAGGCCTTCTCACAGTTTCCATGGCAGCATAACTGCCAAAGTGCTGCCCTCAGACAAACTTCCCTGACAGTTCTCCACCAGAAGTTCTCCAACCTCTTTGGTTGTCTGAGGGAGAATGTGTGACCGGATCCTCTATCTTTACTCGAACCTGAGCTCTGTTCCGTGGGTGGGCAGTGCGGCAGAAACACCGAGACCGGGCATCTCTAGAGGAGCCATGGTGTACACACCACCTCACCTGGCTGCCTCATGTTCCTGTGGGGCTTGCCCACTACGTATACCTGAGCGCGTTCCCAGCTGTAAGTAATACCAATGACCTGGGACATCTTCAGGGATCCACAGTGCTCACTGTTGAGGACAAGTGAAAGGTCATCCCTGGACAAGTGTGCAGGATGGTCCTGATCTTTATAAATCTAGCTTCCCCTTTGGGCTACAGGATGCTTCCATTCAGACCCTTTCCTGATTGGCCTCTTAGCAAAAGACAAGTGCATTTTTGTTGGCAAATGGTAAATGGAGCAGTTTGAGGAAGAGGGCCACTCTTGAAACACACCTTCAAACCCAGGCACCTCTGTGCTGTCATGTAGACATCTACATCGGTGCCCTCAGACACATCCCATCCTGAGCTGCTGAGTACTAGGGGAGAGGGTGGTGCCATATTGATGGGAAGACCGAAAGAACCAAGAGGGGTGTTGAAGTGCTAATGAGACTGGAGGGCTGAGGAGATGGTGTCCCAGGAGGCTGGGTTGATGTGAGCCTAGACTTGGTACCCAGAACGCGGGTCTCAGTCTCCTGATCACTCTGCCTCAGTATTTGGCCTTGTTCTAATCTACATAAAAGTATCAGAGGGCTAGAGTTCAGTGTGGTTGAAACAGGCAGTATAAATGGGGCCCAAGACGGGCTGCCAAGGTGGGAGGGGTCCTTAACCAATTTATATTAGATTAGTTTTTCCCAAAACTTGAAAGACATTTCCATTAAAGCCTCAGAAGTGACAGACTGCAAGAAATGTTTTCTCTGGTGTGGAAGGGAGAGATGGAGAGGCTCATGATTGCAATGACTTTCGGGTTCTACTGTTTTCCCTGGAAACGGTGAAGAGACTTCCTCATGTGCTGCAGCCGTAGGCTCTAGGAATTGCTTTTGCAGCCAGTGTCCCTTCTCAAGGGACTCATAGAGGTGATGGGCCAAAGCTGTGTTTTGGATGTCAAGTAGATTAAAGGTCTTCAGCCAGAAAGTGGGAGAGACGTGAGAGAGGGAAATTCTGGCAGGAGGCTGTGTACAGCAGAAGTGACTGATCAGTTCTGATTTTCTTTGCAGCAGCAGTGGCTCCCTTTTCTCCCCCTACCCCTGGTCACTACCATGTCCTCTACCGAGGGTGTGGAGAAACGCAGTTGGGCTGGCATGGGGAGACATACTGCCTGGTTGGTGGCTACCGGGCCTACGGGGATGTTCCTTTGGCCACGCCAGCAAAGGTGGAAGCAGAGAAGCCAGACCCCCGACGTGCTCCCAAGAGAAAGCACTCTCCGGAAATGTCGCACAAAGATCTGGGTTGCCCCAGACCCAAAATCCGGCGATTGGAGCATTCAAGCCATTTCGGACTAGAAGGCGCTTTGATTCTCAAGCAGGGTGGCCTAACCTCTGGGCACATCCCCTCTGTAACAGCCCCAGTAAACAAATGTCCCATCCTTGCTTTTTCAAGGTCGGCAACAGGGAGTCCCCTCCTAAAGAAGGTTCTCTCACATTGCCACACTCTCAAAGGCTGCCCCCAGTGTGCTTCCTTCCTGTGGGCCTGATCAGGCTAAGGGCAGAGTTGTCTCTTTCCTTCTCTGAGTCGGACCAAATCGCCTTAGTAACACCTCTTCACAGTGTTGACCATGTGTTTCACGGGGGCTGCTGCTGAGCCTTTATCTCATCCTTTCATGGTGGAGAGAGGATTATAATGATTTTTACTCCTAGCGGAGAGGGTGGTGCCATATTGATGGGAAGACCGGAAGAACCAAGAGGGGTGTTGAAGTGCTAATGAGACTGGAGGGCTGAGGAGATGGTGTCCCAGGAGGCTGGGTTGATGTGAGCCTAGACTTGGTGCCCAGAATACGGTTCTCACTCTCCTGAACCCTCCGCCTCAGCATTTGGCCTTGTTCTAAACTACAAAAAAGTATCAGAGGGCTAGAGTTCAGTGTGGTTGAAACAGGCAGTATAAATGGGGCCCAAGAGGGGTTGCCAAGGTGGGAGGGGTTCTTAACCAATTTATATTAGACTATTTTTTTCCGAAACTTGAAAGACATTTCCATTAAAGCCTCAGAAGTGACAGACTGCAAGAAATGTTTTCTCTGTTGTGGAAAGGAGAGATGGAGAGGCTCATGATTGCAATGACTTTCGGGTTCTACTGTTTTCCCTGGAAACGGTGAAGAGACTTCCTCATGTGCTGCAGCCGTAGGCTCTAGGAATTGCTTTTGCAGCCAGTGTCCCTTCTCTAGGGACTCATGGAGCTGATGGGCCAAGGCTGTGTTCTGGATGTCAAGTAGATTAAAGGTCTTCAGCCAGAAACTGGGAGAGACATGAGAGAGGGAAATTCTGGCACGAGAGTGTATACAGCAGAAGTGACTGATCAGTTCTGATTTTCTTTGCAGCAGCAGTTCCTTTGGCCACGCCAGCAAAGGTGGAAGCAGAGAAGCCAGTCCCCAGACGTGCTCCCAAGAGAAAGCACTCTCCGGAAAACTCGCACAAAGATCTGGGTTGCCCCAGACCCAAAATCCGGCGATTGGAGCCCGGTGCCAGGAGGTAGACCCCACAGAATCCTGCTGGCTGAGCCATTCTGAAGAGAGAGCAATGGTTTAACTGCCTAAGGCAGCGAATGCCTCTTCCTGCTGTGACCCACCCCGTCCCCCTACTGCCCATTGCCACAGATTAGAACTTTGAAAAGATGGGCACATCTATTAAAATGGCATCATATAAAAATAGGAAATGTTATATACATGTGCTTGATTATGCCATCATATGATGATCCTGCTTGACTTCCCTAACCTAATACGTTCACAAGAATTCTTTACAATCTTTAAAATACTTGATTTGTACACATTGTATATTTATGTATATATGGGTCTCCAACCTGCTCTCGCTGAAAGGGTTCAGACCCAAGCGTGTACATGGAGGGTCTGATTGGTGTAGTTCTGGCAGGGGTCTCATCATAAGCATCTAGGGAAACACCAGGGAAATAGCTCCCCTTGAAGGAAGGGCAAACAGATCTGGCTTATACACAAAGGGTCGCAATAAGAGGACCTGAAACAGGAAGGTCAAAGCCAGTAGGAGGTACTGGGGCAGGGGACATACAGCAAGCAAAAGACGTACCGTTGGCATTGAATAGAGCCGGGAACACAGAGTGAGGGTCCTGGGGCTGCGGCCCTCAGAAGTCCAAGCAGAAAGGAGGCACTGGGCATTAGGACAGTCAGCCAGCAGGGAGCAGGGCCCAAGCCATTGAGCTGGATTCATGTCTAGGACTCATGCCAAGAGTGCCCTAGATGGCAACTAAGTCACCACGATGGGACTCGGGCACAGGACAAGAGAGTTTAACACCTAGCCAAAGTATCCAGTGGTCCATGATGCCAGGATAAGTCTTGAAGCAAGCATGACTGAGGCTGGTTTTAAAACTATCGGGGTGGGGGGGCTTCCCTGGTGGTGCAGTGGTTGAGAATCCGCCTGCCAATGCAGGGGACACGGGTTTGAGCCCTGGTCTGGGAAGATCCCACATGCCGCGGAGCAACTGGGCCCATGAGCCACAACTACTGAGCCTGAGCATCTAGAGCCTCTGCTCCGTAACAAGACAGGCCGCGATAGTGAGAGGCCCGCGCGCCGCGGAGAAGAGTGGCCCCCACTTGCCGCAACTGGAGAAAGCCCTCGCGCAGAAATGAAGACCCAACACAGCCAAAAATAAAAGTAATAAATAAATAATAAATAAAAAATTTAAAAACAAAACCAGAAACGCAAAATCTGGAAAAAAGTTGAACACCTATATACCCACTGCAGACTTTACAATTAGTATTTTTCTTTTTAATAAATTTATTGATTTATTGATTTATTTTTAGCTGTGATGGGTCTTCGTTTCTGTGTGAGGGCTTTCTCCAGTTGTGGGGAGCGGGGGCCACTCTTCATTGCGGTGCGCGGGCCGCTCACTATCGCGGCCTCTCTTGTTGCGGAGCACAGGCTCCAGACGCGCAGGCTCAGTAGTTGTGGCTCACGGGCCCAGTTGCTCCACGGCATGTGGGATCTTCCCAGAGCAGGGCTCGAACCCGTGTCCCGTGCATTAGCAGGCAGATTCTCAACCACTGCGCCACCAGGGAAGCCCTACAATTAGTATTTTGAAAAAAAAAAAAAAAAAAAAACAAAGAACCTCAGTAAAAATGACTTAAGAGTCTTCAATTAATCCTTTTTTTGTCTTAGTAAAAGTGGAGGGAGATAAACAACCTTAGTAATCGTTACGGATAATATCCGGACTATGGGTGTGTCATTGGCAATGATATTATAACCAGTCCTGGAGTATTACAATGGGCTGGTCATTGTCAAGGGCACTTTCAAATATTGTGCTGCTCTGCCCGAGCGCACTGCAGTGTAGATATGATGAGTCCCACTTCACAGAACATAAACTGAGACTCAGAGAGGATATATGATGCTTTATAACACCAATTACAGAAAAATTTAAAGAAAAAAATGTCCCGTAGTCAAATCAGTACTGTTCTCTTAATCACGTTTTCTACACTTGTATTATTAAATTTTAACAAAATGAAATACTCCATCTAGTATTTTGTACCCTGCTTTTACACTACATTTTCCCACCATTAAATATTCTTGTAGAAAATCATTTTTAATGAATGAACTGTTTTCCATCCTTTTTTAAAAAAAAACATCTTTATTGGAGTATAATTGCTTTACAATGGTGTGTTAGTTTCTGCTTTATAACAAAGTGAATCAGCTCTACATACACATATATCCCCATATCTCCTCCCTCTTGCGTCTCCCTCCCACCCTCCGTATCCCACCCCTCTAGGTGGTCACAAAGCACCGAGCTGATCTCCCTGTGCTACGCGGCTGCTTCCCACTAGCTAGCTATTTTACATTTGGTAGTATATATAAGTTCATGCCACTCTCTCACTTCGTCCCAGCTTCCCCTTCCCCTTCCCCGTGTCCTCAAGTCCATTTTCTACGTCTGCGTCTTTATTTTCCATTCTTAAGTTGGGCCATCTGTTATTTAACCAACCCCGTATTGTGGGATTTTTAGGTAGCTTCTAATATTTTTTCTATTACACTACTGGCTTAGATGAATATTCTTGAACATAAGTCTTGTACATAAATTTGACTTTCACCTAAGGATAAGTTGCTAAAAGCAAAACTACTGGCTCAAAGTGTATGAACATTTTAAGGCTGTTGATACACAAATTGCCAAATTACCCTGCAGAAGGTTCGCAGCAATTTCCATCCCCATCTGCAGGAACAGACGAAAACAGCCTTTTCCTTACATCCTTAGCAGCAAATTTTGTGCATTCTTAAAACTTTCTACCAATGAGATGAGCAAAAAAGAAATAGATTTATAACTTGAATTTCTTTGTTAGGTAGTGAAGTTGAACATCTTTCCATATTTATTGGGGATAAGCTTCTGTTCTATTGTGACTGCCCTGTTGCATCTTCTACCCGTTTATCTATCACTGTGTTGGGAGATGCTGGGATGCAGAACCTTCTTCGGTGCCTGGTGTGGTTCTGTTCCTGCTGACACAGAGTCCTCTCTCAGTAGAAGATGGCTGCTCCTTAGCACTGAGAAAAATCAGCACCCCTACAGCCTGCCATGGGCCTAGAAATGATGTCTCAGTGGCTCTGGAGGAATTACATTCAGGTCCCTGGATTTAGCAACTCACCAGCAAGCAGAACTGGTACTTCAGTTCTAAATGACTCTGCAGTGTATCCGTTCTCATGAACTTGACCTTCTTCCCACCTTTTCACCCAGTGACTGAATCAGGCCAAGCTGCGGTGGAGACACAGCTTCGTCTCCCTTCTCCCGGGAGTGGGACTGAAAAGCCAGTACAGAGCAGATCATCCCTGCAGACACTCGCTGGGTGACCCCGGGGCACAGCAGGAGGAAAGAAGGGTGATCATCCTCACCCTTCTTGGAGGGTGGAGCCACGTTCCAAAAACAGATGCAGTAAGCACGAACCACACAACCACCCAGATGAACTTGAACTCAGCAGTTGGAATGAATAAATAACCCCTCCTTTCTGCAAGTCACTGCTCACCCTGTGCCTCTCTCCATTGGTGAGTGGTTCCTTCTGGCTTGAAATCACTACTGGTGACTTACCACTGCTGGTGCTTTACATTGTTGTTTCCCCCAGGAGAATGTCAAGTTCAGGGCATCCAGTTCCTCCGCGTGAAACCCTTTGTAGTTGCTCTGGGTGAACGGATGAGTGAGAGATAAATGAACAAAACAATTTTTCCCTAGCACTTCCATGCTGTTTCTAAATGACAGATTTCCACAGCTCCCTCCCCCATACAACCACAGACTCTTTGAAGACATTTCTCTGTCTCCCCCCATGCCTGGCACAAAGGGGGATAAATGCAAATCGAGGGAATGAATAAACCAAACCTTATCTGGACCACAATAACGCCTACTTGAGCTCATCTTTCTTCTTTTTTTTTTTTGATGTTTCAGTTTAAATTTTATTTCCTGCCCCCAAACATCCATTAAGCGCCCAGGAGAAGGAAAAGGGGATGTGACTAGCAATAGAGAGAAATGTTCTTCACAACAATGGCCATGGCAAGCTTAGGCACTTTTGGTGAAATCTCTCTGGGAAGTACTGGCAGAGGAATAAAAGGCAAACTGACACAGAAGTATTGCTTGGTGTGCATTTCCAGGCTCTGCCTTCTTTCTCATCTCTTGGTGGCAGGCGGAGGAAGAGGAGAAAAGGTTAAACTTTTTGATAAACCGGCAGAATAAGCTTATCACATCCTCTCACTATCTCTGCATAGGTTCTAGTCTCTGCCGCATTATATAAGCTTTGCCCAAAGTAATGAACAGTTGAAAGTCAAATGTAATACTTCACCAAACAACTTAAAAATGCTTGCACACCGGAAAAGATTAAGTTGCAGAGAACACAAATGGACCCAGAGCAGCCTTTGCCAAAAGAGAATATTGTGCTAAATGTACAGCCATAGCTCTTTTCCATATGAAGAAACAGTCAGAAGGATAAAAGAACTTGGTCAAAATCACACAAGTAAGTAGGACAGAATCTGGTCTGTCTGTCTCTCCCAGGGTTGTGTTCTTTAACCACCAGGCTAGCTTTTCTCAAATCTGATTCATGCATAGAATAACTCTACCCCTCTGTTTGCCTTGAATATTCCCTGTACATACGTATGCCTGCTGCAGTTTTTCACATTGCCCACTTTGACTCCCAAAAGCAACGGAGAATACACAGTAATTTGGTCAGTCTCTCCATGGACCACTGTGGTGGGACTGCCCAGGAAGCTTATTAAAAGTGCAGCTTCCTGAGCCCTACTCCAGATCTAGATAAGTTTTGTGAGGGTTGGCTCAAGAATCCAGGTACAAGTGTTTTGAAGTGGTTTTGTGCAACCCCCCAGGTGAGTCTCTCGCTCTCTTAAGTTAATAAACCATTTATTCTGCCTCCCGCAGATGCCCAGCCAGGTCCTGTTAAGGTAGGAGTCACCGCACCACATCAGAGGGATGCTCCCAGCCAAGTCATCTCTGGAGCCTTGGAGAGTCTGGATGGTCTCGTGCTGGCCCACCTGCCATGACAAACCTCTTCCAGAGCATTCCCCTTCCCATTTTACCTTCTACCACTCCCAAAGGCAGTCGGCTCCAATGAGGCCTGACTTCGTCTGTCCTAACGTGCACCCGCTCATTCAAGCAGTTTAGGAATACAAGGTGCTGTGGTTCTCAACCAGGGGGGCCCAACCTCTAAAATAGTAGTCCAAGCAGTCTCTACCTCCTGGGCACATCCCCTCTGCAACAGCCCCAGTAAACGAATGTCCCATCCTTGCTTTTTCAAGGTCGGCAACAGGGAGTCCCCTCCTAAAGAAGGTTCTCTCGCATTGCCACACTCTCAAAGGCTGCCCCCAGTGTGCTTCCTTCCTGTGGGCCTGATCAGGCTAAGGGCAGAGTTGTCTCTTTCCTTCTCTGAGTCGGACCAAATCGTCTTAGTAACACCTCTTCACAGTGGTGACCATGTGTTTCACGGGGGCTGCTGCTGAGCCTTTACCTCATCCTTTCATGGTGGAGAGAGGGAGGATTATACTGATTTTTACTTCTAGGGGAGAGGGGAGTGTAATGATTATGTTGTCATTTTGTATTATGTCCTTTGGTCATGAACTTGTTTTGAATTTCATATGAAAATGGGCCCACCATTCCCACTTTGTGAGGTCATTCAGCACCCTCATTTTGCACCTTTAACGTCTCTCTCAGTATCACTTGGAAATGTTTGAAATGGCATGAGCTTGTCCTCACATTCCTATCAGCTGTAAATCCGGAGCCCCAACATGAACCTAACCATTGAGCAGAACACCTCTCCACTACCTGTGTAACACTGGGTAGGCCCCTTCACCTCTTGCTTTTCTTCAGTCCTCAGTTGTGAAAATGTGAGGGTTCTATGAATTTATATTTGGGGCAGGACAAGGGCGAGGAGAATGTGTCTTTGCTTTTATTCTTCCAAACTGGAATGTCTTCCCTCTCTTCCCCATGGGTCCAAATCGCACTTGTCCTTCAGGTCCACTGCCAAGGAGCCTTCCCTGATTCCCCAGTCCACACAAATCTCTGCCTCTTAGGGTCAGTGCCATACAACCTAGCTCTCTCTTACGTTAATCTTGCCTCTCAAGCCAATCTCAGAATGTGGGTCTCCTTTGCCTTCCTGGGGCCCCTAGGGCTGTGCCAGCCCACCGGCACGCCCCACCTGGGATGTCTGCTAGACTAGGGCATGAGTGGGGAGGCCCAGGTGTGAGGGGCCAGGCAGAGTACCTCTGCCCTCCCCCTGCTCTCCTCCACCAAACTGCCCCTCCTCCTGAAGCCTGACCCCCAAGTCACAGGTCCCTTATTATGACCTCACTGGGTAGTGATGACCTCACAGGCCTTCTCACAGTTTCCATGGCAGCATAACTGCCAAAGTGCTGCCCTCAGACAAACTTCCCTGACAGTTCTCCACCAGAAGTTCTCCAACCTCTTTGGTTGTCTGAGGGAGAATGTGTGACCGGATCCTCTATCTTTACTCGAACCTGAGCTCTGTTCCGTGGGTGGGCAGTGCGGCAGAAACACCGAGACCGGGCATCTCTAGAGGAGCCATGGTGTACACACCACCTCACCTGGCTGCCTCATGTTCCTGTGGGGCTTGCCCACTACGTATACCTGAGCGCGTTCCCAGCTGTAAGTAATACCAATGACCTGGGACATCTTCAGGGACCCACAGTGCTCACTGTTGAGGACAAGTGAAAGGTCATCCCTGGACAAGTGTGCAGGATGGTCCTGATCTTTATAAATCTAGCTTCCCCTTTGGGCTACAGGATGCTTCCATTCAGACCCTTTCCTGATTGGCCTCTTAGCAAAAGACAAGTGCATTTTTGTTGGCAAATGGTAAATGGAGCAGTTTGAGGAAGAGGGCCACTCTTGAAACACACCTTCAAACCCAGGCACCTCTGTGCTGTCATGTAGACATCTACATCGGTGCCCTCAGACACATCCCATCCTGAGCTGCTGAGTACTAGGGGAGAGGGTGGTGCCATATTGATGGGAAGACCGAAAGAACCAAGAGGGGTGTTGAAGTGCTAATGAGACTGGAGGGCTGAGGAGATGGTGTCCCAGGAGGCTGGGTTGATGTGAGCCTAGACTTGGTACCCAGAACGCGGGTCTCAGTCTCCTGATCACTCTGCCTCAGTATTTGGCCTTGTTCTAATCTACATAAAAGTATCAGAGGGCTAGAGTTCAGTGTGGTTGAAACAGGCAGTATAAATGGGGCCCAAGAGGGGCTGCCAAGGTGGGAGTGGTCCTTAACCAATTTATATTAGATTAGTTTTTCCCAAAACTTGAAAGACATTTCCATTAAAGCCTCAGAAGTGACAGACTGCAAGAAATGTTTTCTCTGGTGTGGAAGGGAGAGATGGAGAGGCTCATGATTGCAATGACTTTCGGGTTCTACTGTTTTCCCTGGAAACGGTGAAGAGACTTCCTCATGTGCTGCAGCCGTAGGCTCTAGGAATTGCTTTTGCAGCCAGTGTCCCTTCTCAAGGGACTCATAGAGGTGATGGGCCAAAGCTGTGTTTTGGATGTCAAGTAGATTAAAGGTCTTCAGCCAGAAAGTGGGAGAGACGTGAGAGAGGGAAATTCTGGCAGGAGGCTGTGTACAGCAGAAGTGACTGATCAGTTCTGATTTTCTTTGCAGCAGCAGTGGCTCCCTTTTCTCCCCCTACCCCTGGTCACTACCATGTCCTCTACCGAGGGTGTGGAGAAACGCAGTTGGGCTGGCATGGGGAGACATACTGCCTGGTTGGTGGCTACCGGGCCTACGGGGATGTTCCTTTGGCCACGCCAGCAAAGGTGGAAGCAGAGAAGCCAGTCCCCCGACGTGCTCCCAAGAGAAAGCACTCTCCGGAAATGTCACACAAAGATCTGGGTTGCCCCAGACCCAAAATCCGGCGATTGGAGCATTCAAGCCATTTCGGACTAGAAGGTGCTTTGATTCTCAAGCAGGGTGGCCTAACCTCTGGGCACATCCCCTCTGTAACAGCCCCAGTAAACAAATGTCCCATCCTTGCTTTTTCAAGGTCGGCAACAGGGAGTCCCCTCCTAAAGAAGGTTCTCTCACATTGCCACACTCTCAAAGGCTGCCCCCAGTGTGCTTCCTTCCTGTGGGCCTGATCAGGCTAAGGGCAGAGTTGTCTCTTTCCTTCTCTGAGTCGGACCAAATCGCCTTAGTAACACCTCTTCACAGTGTTGACCATGTGTTTCACGGGGGCTGCTGCTGAGCCTTTATCTCATCCTTTCATGGTGGAGAGAGGATGATAATGATTTTTACTCCTAGCGGAAAGGGTGGTGCCATATTGATGGGAAGACCGGAAGAACCAAGAGGGGTGTTGAAGTGCTAATGAGACTGGAGGGCTGAGGAGATGGTGTCCCAGGAGGCTGGGTTGATGTGAGCCTAGACTTGGTGCCCAGAATACGGTTCTCCGTCTCCTGATCCCTCCGCCTCAGCATTTGCCCTTGTTCTAAACTACATAAAAGTATCAGAGGGCTAGAGTTCAGTGTGGTTGAAACAGGCAGTATAAATGGGGCCCAAGAGGGGTTGCCAAGGTGGGAGCGGTTCTTAACCAATTTATATTAGACTATTTTTTTCCGAAACTTGAAAGACATTTCCATTAAAGCCTCAGAAGTGACAGACTGCAAGAAATGTTTTCTCTGTTGTGGAAAGGAGAGATGGAGAGGCTCATGATTGCAATGACTTTCGGGTTCTACTGTTTTCCCTGGAAACGGTGAAGAGACTTCCTCATGTGCTGCAGCCGTAGGCTCTAGGAATTGCTTTTGCAGCCAGTGTCCCTTCTCTAGGGACTCATGGAGCTGATGGGCCAAGGCTGTGTTCTGGATGTCAAGTAGATTAAAGGTCTTCAGCCAGAAACTGGGAGAGACATGAGAGAGGGAAATTCTGGCACGATACTGTGTACAGCAGAAGTGACTGATCAGTTCTGATTTTCTTTGCAGCAGCAGTTCCTTTGGCCACGCCAGCAAAGGTGGAAGCAGAGAAGCCAGTCCCCAGACGTGCTCCCAAGAGAAAGCACTCTCCGGAAAACTCGCACAAAGATCTGGGTTGCCCCAGACCCAAAACCCGGCGATTGGAGCCCGGTGCCAGGAGGTAGACCCCACAGAATCCTGCTGGCTGAGCCCTTCTGAAGAGAGAGCAATGGTTTAACTGCCTAAGGCCGCGAATGCCTCTTCCTGCTGTGACCCACCCCGTCCCCCTACTGCCCACTGCCACAGATTAGAACTTTGAAAAGATGGGCACATCTATTAAAATGGCATCATATAAAAATAGGAAATGTTATATACATGTGCTTGATTATGCCATCATATGATGATCCTGGTTGACTTCCCTAACCTAATACGTTCACAAGAATTCTTTACAATCTTTAAAATACTTGATTTGTACACATTGTATATTTATGTATATATGGGTCTCCAACCTGCTCTCGCTGAAAGGGTTCAGACCCAAGCGTGTACATGGAGGGTCTGATTGGTGTAGTTCTGGCAGGGGTCTCATCATAAGCATCTAGGGAAACACCAGGGAAATAGCTCCCCTTGAAGGAAGGGCAAACAGATCTGGCTTATACACAAAGGGTCGCAATAAGAGGACCTGAAACAGGAAGGTCAAAGCCAGTAGGAGGTACTGGGGCAGGGGACATACAGCAAGCAAAAGACGTACCGTTGGCATTGAATAGAGCCGGGAACACAGAGTGAGGGTCCTGGGGCTGCGGCCCTCAGAAGTCCAAGCAGAAAGGAGGCACTGGGCATTAGGACAGTCAGCCAGCAGGGAGCAGGGCCCAAGCCATTGAGCTGGATTCATGTCTAGGACTCATGCCAAGAGTGCCCTAGATGGCAACTAAGTCACCACGATGGGACTCGGGCACAGGACAAGAGAGTTTAACACCTAGCCAAAGTATCCAGTGGTCCATGATGCCAGGATAAGTCTTGAAGCAAGCATGACTGAGGCTGGTTTTAAAACTATCGGGGTGGGGGGGCTTCCCTGGTGGTGCAGTGGTTGAGAATCCGCCTGCCAATGCAGGGGACACGGGTTTGAGCCCTGGTCTGGGAAGATCCCACATGCCGCGGAGCAACTGGGCCCATGAGCCACAACTACTGAGCCTGAGCGTCTAGAGCCTCTGCTCCGTAACAAGACAGGCCGCGATAGTGAGAGGCCCGCGCGCCGCGTAGAAGAGTGGCCCCCACTTGCCGCAACTGGAGAAAGCCCTCGCGCAGAAATGAAGACCCAACACAGCCAAAAATAAAAGTAATAAATAAATAATAAATAAAAAATTTAAAAACAAAACCAGAAACGTAAAATCTGGAAAAAAGTTGAACACCTATATACCCACTGCAGACTTTACAATTAGTATTTTTCTTTTTAATAAATTTATTGATTTATTGATTTATTTTTAGCTGTGATGGGTCTTCGTTTCTGTGTGAGGGCTTTCTCCAGTTGTGGGGAGCGGGGGCCACTCTTCATTGCGGTGCGCGGGCCGCTCACTATCGCGGCCTCTCTTGTTGCGGAGCACAGGCTCCAGACGCGCAGGCTCAGTAGTTGTGGCTCACGGGCCCAGTTGCTCCACGGCATGTGGGATCTTCCCAGAGCAGGGCTCGAACCCGTGTCCCGTGCATTAGCAGGCAGATTCTCAACCACTGCGCCACCAGGGAAGCCCTACAATTAGTATTTTGAAAAAAAAAAAAAAAAAAAAAACAAAGAACCTCAGTAAAAATGACTTAAGAGTCTTCAATTAATCCTTTTTTTGTCTTAGTAAAAGTGGAGGGAGATAAACAACCTTAGTAATCGTTACGGATAATATCCGGACTATGGGTGTGTCATTGGCAATGATATTATAACCAGTCCTGGAGTATTACAATGGGCTGGTCATTGTCAAGGGCACTTTCAAATATTGTGCTGCTCTGCCCGAGCGCACTGCAGTGTAGATATGATGAGTCCCACTTCACAGAACATAAACTGAGACTCAGAGAGGATATATGATGCTTTATAACACCAATTACAGAAAAATTTAAAGAAAAAAATGTCCCGTAGTCAAATCAGTACTGTTCTCTTAATCACGTTTTCTACACTTGTATTATTAAATTTTAACAAAATGAAATACTCCATCTAGTATTTTGTACCCTGCTTTTACACTACATCTTCCCACCATTAAATATTCTTGTAGAAAATCATTTTTAATGAATGAACTGTTTTCCATCCTTTTTTAAAAAAAAATCTTTATTGGAGTATAATTGCTTTACAATGGTGTGTTAGTTTCTGCTTTATAACAAAGTGAATCAGCTCTACATACACATATATCCCCATATCTCCTCCCTCTTGCGTCTCCCTCCCACCCTCCCTATCCCACCCCTCTAGGTGGTCACAAAGCACCAAGCTGATCTCCCTGTGCTACGCGGCTGCTTCCCACTAGCTAGCTATTTTACATTTGGTAGTATATATAAGTCCATGCCACTCTCTCAATTCGTCCCAGCTTCCCCTTCCCCTTCCCTGTGTCCTCAAGTCCATTTTCTACGTCTGCGTCTTTATTTTCCATTCTTAAGTTGGGCCATCCGTTATTTAACCAACCCCGTATTGTGGGATTTTTAGGTAGCTTCTAATATTTTTTCTATTACACTACTGGCTTAGATGAATATTCTTGAACATAAGTCTTGTACATAAATTGGACTTTCACCTTAGGATAAGATGCTAAAAGCAAAACTACTGGCTCAAAGTGTATGAACATTTTAAGGCTGTTGATACACAAATTGCCAAATTACCCTGCAGAAGGTTCGCACCAATTTCCATCCCCATCTGCAGCAACAGACGAAAACTGCCTTTTCCTTACATCCTTAGCAGCAAAGTTTGTGCATTCTTAAAACTTTCTACCAATGAGATGAGCAAAAAAGAAATAGATTTATAACTTGAATTTCTTTGTTAGGTAGTGAAGTTGAACATCTTTCCATATTTATTGGGGATAAGCTTCTGTTCTATTGTGACTGCCCTGTTGCATCTTCTACCCGTTTATCTATCACTGTGTTGGGAGATGCTGGGATGCAGAACCTTCTTCGGTGCCTGGTGTGGTTCTGTTCCTGCTGACACAGAGTCCTCTCTCAGTAGAAGATGGCTGCTCCTTAGCACTGAGAAAAGTCAGCACCCCTACAGCCTGCCATGGGCCTAGAAATGATGTCTCAGTGGCTCTGGAGGAATTACATTCAGGTCCCTGGATTTAGCAACTCACCAGCAAGCAGAACTGGTACTTCAGTTCTAAATGACTCTGCAGTGTATCCGTTCTCATGAACTTGACCTTCTTCCCACCTTTTCACCCAGTGACTGAATCAGGCCAAGCTGCGGTGGAGACACAGCTTCGTCTCCCTTCTCCCGGGAGTGGGACTGAAAAGCCAGTACAGAGCAGATCATCCCTGCAGACACTCGCTGGGTGACCCCGGGGCACAGCAGGAGGAAAGAAGGGTGATCATCCTCACCCTTCTTGGAGGGTGGAGCCACGTTCCAAAAACAGATGCAGTAAGCACGAACCACACAACCACCCAGACGAACTTGAACTCAGCAGTTGGAATGAATAAATAACCCCTCCTTTCTGCAAGTCACTGCTCACCCTGTGCCTCTCTCCATTGGTGAGTGGTTCCTTCTGGCTTGAAATCACTACTGGTGACTTACCACTGCTGGTGCTTTACATTGTTGTTTCCCCCACGAGAATGTCAAGTTCAGGGCAACCAGTTCCTCCGCGTGAAACCCTTTGTAGTTGCTCTGGGTGAACGGATGAGTGAGAGATAAATGAACAAAACAATTTTTCCCTAGCACTTCCATGCTGTTTCTAAATGACAGATTTCCACAGCTCCCTCCCCCATACAACCACAGACTCTTTGAAGACATTTCTCTCTCTCCCCCAATGCCTGGCACAAAGGGGGATAAATGCAAATCGAGGGAATGAATAAACCAAACCTTATCTGGACCACAATAACGCCTACTTGAGCTCATCTTTCTTCTTTTTTTTTTTGATGTTTCAGTTTAAATTTTATTTCCTGCCCCCAAACATCCATTAAGCGCCCAGGAGAAGGAAAAGGGGATGTGACTAGCAATAGAGAGAAATGTTCTTCACAACAATGGCCATGGCAAGCTTAGGCACTTTTGGTGAAATCTCTCTGGGAAGTACTGGCAGAGGAATAAAAGGCAAACTGACACAGAAGTATTGCTTGGTGTGCATTTCCAGGCTCTGCCTTCTTTCTCATCTCTTGGTGGCAGGCGGAGGAAGAGGAGAAAAGGTTAAACTTTTTGATAAAAAGGCAGAATAAGCTTATCACATCCTCTCACTATCTCTGCATAGGTTCTAGTCTCTGCCGCATTATATAAGCTTTGCCCAAAGTAATGAACAGTTGAAAGTCAAATGTAATACTTCACCAAACAACTTAAAAATGCTTGCACACCGGAAAAGATTAAGTTGCAGAGAACACAAATGGACCCAGAGCAGCCTTTGCCAAAAGAGAATATTGTGCTAAATGTACAGCCATAGCTCTTTTCCATATGAAGAAACAGTCAGAAGGATAAAAGAACTTGGTCAAAATCACACAAGTAAGTAGGACAGAATCTGGTCTGTCTCTCTCTCCCAGGGTTGTGTTCTTTAACCACCAGGCTAGCTTTTCTCAAATCTGATTCATGCATAGAATAACTCTACCCCTCTGTTTGCCTTGAATATTCCCTGTATATACGTATGCCTGCTGCAGTTTTTCACATTGTCCACTTTGACTCCCAAAAGCAACGGAGAATACACCGTAATTTGGTCAGTCTCTCCATGGACCACTGTGGTGGGACTGCCCAGGAAGCTTATTAAAAGTGCAGCTTCCAGAGCCCTACTCCAGATCTAGATAAGTTTTCTGAGGGTTGGCTCAAGAATCCAGGTACAAGTGTTTTGAAGTGGTTTTGTGCAACCCCCCAGGTGAGTCTCTCGCTCTCTTAAGTTAATAAACCATTTATTCTGCCTCCCGCAGATGCCCAGCCAGGTCCTGTTAAGGTAGGAGTCCCCGCACCACATCAGAGGGATGCTCCCAGCCAAGTCATCTCTGGAGCCTTGGAGAATCTGGATGGTCTCGTGCTGGCCCACCTGCCATGACAAACCTCCTCCAGAGCATTCCCCTTCCCATTTTACCTTCTACCACTCCCAAAGGCAGTCGGCTCCAATGAGGCCTGACTTCGTCTGTCCTAACGTGCACCCGCTCATTCAAGCAGTTTAGGAATACAAGATGCTGTGGTTCTCAACCAGGGGGGCCCAACCTCTAAAATAGTAGTCCAAGCAATCTCTACCTCCTGGGCACATCCCCTCTGCAACAGCCCCAGTAAACGAATGTCCCATCCTTGCTTTTTCAAGGTCGGCAACAGGGAGTCCCCTCCTAAAGAAGGTTCTCTCGCATTGCCACACTCTCAAAGGCTGCCCCCAGTGTGCTTCCTTCCTGTGGGCCTGATCAGGCTAAGGGCAGAGTTGTCTCTTTCCTTCTCTGAGTCGGACCAAATCGTCTTAGTAACACCTCTTCACAGTGGTGACCATGTGTTTCACGGGGGCTGCTGCTGAGCCTTTACCTCATCCTTTCATGGTGGAGAGAGGGAGGATTATACTGATTTTTACTTCTAGGGGAGAGGGGAGTGTAATGATTATGTTGTCATTTTGTATTATGTCCTTTGGTCATGAACTTGTTTTGAATTTCATATGAAAATGGGCCCACCATTCCCACTTTGTGAGGTCATTCAGCACCCTCATTTTGCACCTTTAACGTCTCTCTCAGTATCACTTGGAAATGTTTGAAATGGCATGAGCTTGTCCTCACATTCCTATCAGCTGTAAATCCGGAGCCCCAACATGAACCGAACCATTGAGCAGAACACCTCTCCACTACCTGTGTAACACTGGGTAGGCCCCTTCACCTCTTGCTTTTCTTCAGTCCTCAGTTGTGAAAATGTGAGGGTTCTATGAATTTATATTTGGGGCAGGACAAGGGCGAGGAGAATGTGTCTTTGCTTTTATTCTTCCAAACTGGAATGTCTTCCCTCTCTTCCCCATGGGTCCAAATCTCACTTGTCCTTCAGGCCCACTGCCAAGGAGCCTTCCCTGATTCCCCAGTCCACACAAATCTCTGCCTCTTAGGGTCACTGCCATACAACCTAGCTCTCTCTTACGTTAATCTTGCCTCTCAAGCCAATCTCAGAATGTGGGTCTCCTTTGCCTTCCTGGGGCCCCTAGGGCTGTGCCAGCCCACCGGCACGCCCCACCTGGGATGTCTGCTAGACTAGGGCATGAGTGGGGAGGCCCAGGTGTGAGGGGCCAGGCAGAGTACCTCTGCCCTCCCCCTGCTCTCCTCCACCAAACTGCCCCTCCTCCTGAAGCCTGACCCCCAAGTCACAGGTCCCTTATTATGACCTCACTGGGTAGTGATGACCTCACAGGCCTTCTCACAGTTTCCATGGCAGCATAACTGCCAAAGTGCTGCCCTCAGACAAACTTCCCTGACAGTTCTCCACCAGAAGTTCTCCAACCTCTTTGGTTGTCTGAGGGAGAATGTGTGACCGGATCCTCTATCTTTACTCGAACCTGAGCTCTGTTCCGTGGGTGGGCAGTGCGGCAGAAACACCGAGACCGGGCATCTCTAGAGGAGCCATGGTGTACACACCACCTCACCTGGCTGCCTCATGTTCCTGTGGGGCTTGCCCACTACGTATACCTGAGCGCGTTCCCAGCTGTAAGTAATACCAATGACCTGGGACATCTTCAGGGACCCACAGTGCTCACTGTTGAGGACAAGTGAAAGGTCATCCCTGGACAAGTGTGCAGGATGGTCCTGATCTTTATAAATCTAGCTTCCCCTTTGGGCTACAGGATGCTTCCATTCAGACCCTTTCCTGATTGGCCTCTTAGCAAAAGACAAGTGCATTTTTGTTGGCAAATGGTAAATGGAGCAGTTTGAGGAAGAGGGCCACTCTTGAAACACACCTTCAAACCCAGGCACCTCTGTGCTGTCATGTAGACATCTACATCGGTGCCCTCAGACACATCCCATCCTGAGCTGCTGAGTACTAGGGGAGAGGGTGGTGCCATATTGATGGGAAGACCGGAAGAACCAAGAGGGGTGTTGAAGTGCTAATGAGACTGGAGGGCTGAGGAGATGGTGTCCCAGGAGGCTGGGTTGATGTGAGCCTAGACTTGGTACCCAGAACGCGGGTCTCAGTCTCCTGATCACTCTGCCTCAGTATTTGGCCTTGTTCTAATCTACATAAAAGTATCAGAGGGCTAGAGTTCAGTGTGGTTGAAACAGGCAGTATAAATGGGGCCCAAGAGGGGCTGCCAAGGTGGGAGGGGTCCTTAACCAATTTATATTAGATTAGTTTTTCCCAAAACTTGAAAGACATTTCCATTAAAGCCTCAGAAGTGACAGACTGCAAGAAATGTTTTCTCTGGTGTGGAAGGGAGAGATGGAGAGGCTCATGATTGCAATGACTTTCGGGTTCTACTGTTTTCCCTGGAAACGGTGAAGAGACTTCCTCATGTGCTGCAGCCGTAGGCTCTAGGAATTGCTTTTGCAGCCAGTGTCCCTTCTCAAGGGACTCATAGAGGTGATGGGCCAAAGCTGTGTTTTGGATGTCAA
This sequence comes from Balaenoptera physalus, assembly GCF_965194825.1. Classification (NCBI taxonomy): domain Eukaryota; kingdom Metazoa; phylum Chordata; class Mammalia; order Artiodactyla; family Balaenopteridae; genus Balaenoptera; species Balaenoptera physalus. The sequence goes on along the minus strand of NW_028125488.1, from coordinate 195,360 downwards.
GTAGATTAAAGGTCTTCAGCCAGAAAGTGGGAGAGACGTGAGAGAGGGAATTCTGGCAGGAGGCTGTGTACAGCAGAAGTGACTGATCAGTTCTGATTTTCTTTGCAGCAGCAGTGGCTCCCTTTTCTCCCCCTACCCCTGGTCACTACCATGTCCTCTACCGAGGGTGTGGAGAAACGCAGTTGGGCTGGCATGGGGAGACATACTGCCTGGTTGGTGGCTACCGGGCCTACGGGGATGTTCCTTTGGCCACGCCAGCAAAGGTGGAAGCAGAGAAGCCAGTCCCCCGACGTGCTCCCAAGAGAAAGCACTCTCCGGAAATGTCACACAAAGATCTGGGTTGCCCCAGACCCAAAATCCGGCGATTGGAGCATTCAAGCCATTTCGGACTAGAAGGTGCTTTGATTCTCAAGCAGGGTGGCCTAACCTCTGGGCACATCCCCTCTGTAACAGCCCCAGTAAACAAATGTCCCATCCTTGCTTTTTCAAGGTCGGCAACAGGGAGTCCCCTCCTAAAGAAGGTTCTCTCACATTTCCTCACTCTCAAAGGCTGCCCCCAGTGTGCTTCCTTCCTGTGGGCCTGATCAGGCTAAGGGCAGAGTTGTCTCTTTCCTTCTCTGAGTCGGACCAAATCGCCTTAGTAACACCTCTTCACAGTGTTGACCATGTGTTTCACGGGGGCTGCTTCTGAGCCTTTATCTCATCCTTTCATGGTGGAGAGAGGATTATAATGATTTTTACTCCTAGCGGAAAGGGTGGAGCCATATTGATGGGAAGACTGGAAGAACCAAGAGGGGTGTTGAAGTGCTAATGAGACTGGAGGGCTGAGGAGATGGTGTCCCAGGAGGCTGGGTTGATGTGAGCCTAGACTTGGTGCCCAGAATACGGTTCTCAGTCTCCTGATCCCTCCGCCTCAGCATTTGCCCTTGTTCTAAACTACATAAAAGTATCAGAGGGCTAGAGTTCAGTGTGGTTGAAACAGGCAGTATAAATGGGGCCCAAGAGGGGTTGCCAAGGTGGGAGGGGTTCTTAACCAATTTATATTAGACTATTTTTTTCCGAAACTTGAAAGACATTTCCATTAAAGCCTCAGAAGTGACAGACTGCAAGAAATGTTTTCTCTGTTGTGGAAAGGAGAGATGGAGAGGCTCATGATTGCAATGACTTTCGGGTTCTACTGTTTTCCCTGGAAACGGTGAAGAGACTTCCTCATGTGCTGCAGCCGTAGGCTCTAGGAATTGCTTTTGCAGCCAGTGTCCCTTCTCTAGGGACTCATCGAGCTGATGGGCCAAGGCTGTGTTCTGGATGTCAAGTAGATTAAAGGTCTTCAACCAGAAACTGGGAGAGACATGAGAGAGGGAAATTCTGGCAGGAGACTGTGTACAGCAGAAGTGACTGATCAGTTCTGATTTTCTTTGCAGCAGCAGTTCCTTTGGCCACGCCAGCAAAGGTGGAAGCAGAGAAGCCAGTCCCCAGACGTGCTCCCAAGAGAAAGCACTCTCCGGAAAACTCGCACAAAGATCTGGGTTGCCCCACACCCAAAATCCGGCGATTGGAGCCCGGTGCCAAGAGGTAGACCCCACAGAATCCTGCTGGCTGAGCCATTCTGAAGAGAGAGCAATGGTTTAACTGCCTAAGGCAGCGAATGCCTCTTCCTGCTGTGACCCACCCCGTCCCCCTACTGCCCACTGCCACAGATTAGAACTTTGAAAAGATGGGCACATCTATTAAAATGGCATCATATAAAAATAGGAAATGTTATATACATGTGGTTGATTATGCCATCATATGATGATCCTGCTTGACTTCCCTAACCTAATACGTTCACAAGAATTCTTTACAATCTTTAAAATACTTGATTTGTACACATTGTATATTTATGTATATATGGGTCTCCAACCTGCTCTCGCTGAAAGGGTTCAGACCCAAGCGTGTACATGGAGGGTCTGATTGGTGTAGTTCTGGCAGGGGTCTCATCATAAGCATCTAGGGAAACACCAGGGAAATAGCTCCCCTTGAAGGAAGGGCAAACAGATCTGGCTTATACACAAAGGGTCGCAATAAGAGGACCTGAAACAGGAAGGTCAAAGCCAGTAGGAGGTACTGGGGCAGGGGACATACAGCAAGCAAAAGACGTACCGTTGGCATTGAATAGAGCCGGGAACACAGAGTGAGGGTCCTGGGGCTGCGGCCCTCAGAAGTCCAAGCAGAAAGGAGGCACTGGGCATTAGGACAGTCAGCCAGCAGGGAGCAGGGCCCAAGCCATTGAGCTGGATTCATGTCTAGGACTCATGCCAAGAGTGCCCTAGATGGCAACTAAGTCACCACGATGGGACTCGGGCACAGGACAAGAGAGTTTAACACCTAGCCAAAGTATCCAGTGGTCCATGATGCCAGGATAAGTCTTGAAACAAGCATGACTGAGGCTGGTTTTAAAACTATCGGGGTGGGGGGGCTTCCCTGGTGGTGCAGTGGTTGAGAATCCGCCTGCCAATGCAGGGGACACGGGTTTGAGCCCTGGTCTGGGAAGATCCCACATGCCGCGGAGCAACTGGGCCCATGAGCCACAACTACTGAGCCTGAGCGTCTAGAGCCTCTGCTCCGCAACAAGACAGGCCGCGATAGTGAGAGGCCCGCGCGCCGCGAAGAAGAGTGGCCCCCACTTGCCGAAACTGGAGAAAGCCCTCGCGCAGAAATGAAGACCCAACACAGCCAAAAATAAAAGTAATAAATAAATAATAAATAAAAAATTTAAAAACAAAACCAGAAACGTAAAATCTGGAAAAAAGTTGAACACCTATATACCCACTGCAGACTTTACAATTAGTATTTTTCTTTTTAATAAATTTATTGATTTATTGATTTATTTTTAGCTGTGATGGGTCTTCGTATCTGTGTGAGGGCTTTCTCCAGTTGTGGGGAGCGGGGGCCACTCTTCATTGCGGTGCGCGGGCCGCTCACTATCGCGGCCTCTCTTGTTGCGGAGCACAGGCTCCAGACGCGCAGGCTCAGTAGTTGTGGCTCACGGGCCCAGTTGCTCCACGGCATGTGGGATCTTCCCAGAGCAGGGCTCGAACCCGTGTCCCGTGCATTAGCAGGCAGATTCTCAACCACTGCGCCACCAGGGAAGCCCTACAATTAGTATTTTGAAAAAAAAAAAAAAAAAAAAAAACAAAGAACCTCAGTAAAAATGACTTAAGAGTCTTCAATTAATCCTTTTTTTGTCTTAGTAAAAGTGGAGGGAGATAAACAACCTTAGTAATCGTTACGGATAATATCCGGACTATGGGTGTGTCATTGGCAATGATATTATAACCAGTCCTGGAGTATTACAATGGGCTGGTCATTGTCAAGGGCACTTTCAAATATTGTGCTGCTCTGCCCGAGCGCACTGCAGTGTAGATATGATGAGTCCCACTTCACAGAACATAAACTGAGACTCAGAGAGGATATATGATGCTTTATAACACCAATTACAGAAAAATTTAAAGAAAAAAATGTCCCGTAGTCAAATCAGTACTGTTCTCTTAATCACGTTTTCTACACTTGTATTATTAAATTTTAACAAAATGAAATACTCCATCTAGTATTTTGTACCCTGCTTTTACACTACATCTTCCCACCATTAAATATTCTTGTAGAAAATCATTTTTAATGAATGAACTGTTTTCCATCCTTTTTTAAAAAAAAATCTTTATTGGAGTATAATTGCTTTACAATGGTGTGTTAGTTTCTGCTTTATAACAAAGTGAATCAGCTCTACATACACATATATCCCCATATCTCCTCCCTCTTGCGTCTCCCTCCCACCCTCCCTATCCCACCCCTCTAGGTGGTCACAAAGCACCGAGCTGATTTCCCTGTGCTACGCGGCTGCTTCCCACTACCTAGCTATTTTACATTTGGTAGTATATATAAGTCCATGCCACTCTCTCAATTCGTCCCAGCTTCCCCTTCCCCTTCCCTGTGTCCTCAAGTCCATTTTCTACGTCTGCGTCTTTATTTTCCATTCTTAAGTTGGGCCATCCGTTATTTAACCAACCCCGTATTGTGGGATTTTTAGGTAGCTTCTAATATTTTTTCTATTACACTACTGGCTTAGATGAATATTCTTGAACATAAGTCTTGTACATAAATTGGACTTTCACCTTAGGATAAGATGCTAAAAGCAAAACTACTGGCTCAAAGTGTATGAACATTTTAAGGCTGTTGATACACAAATTGCCAAATTACCCTGCAGAAGGTTCGCACCAATTTCCATCCCCATCTGCAGCAACAGACGAAAACTGCCTTTTCCTTACATCCTTAGCAGCAAAGTTTGTGCATTCTTAAAACTTTCTACCAATGAGATGAGCAAAAAAGAAATAGATTTATAACTTGAATTTCTTTGTTAGGTAGTGAAGTTGAACATCTTTCCATATTTATTGGGGATAAGCTTCTGTTCTATTGTGACTGCCCTGTTGCATCTTCTACCCGTTTATCTATCACTGTGTTGGGAGATGCTGGGATGCAGAACCTTCTTCGGTGCCTGGTGTGGTTCTGTTCCTGCTGACACAGAGTCCTCTCTCAGTAGAAGATGGCTGCTCCTTAGCACTGAGAAAAGTCAGCACCCCTACAGCCTGCCATGGGCCTAGAAATGATGTCTCAGTGGCTCTGGAGGAATTACATTCAGGTCCCTGGATTTAGCAACTCACCAGCAAGCAGAACTGGTACTTCAGTTCTAAATGACTCTGCAGTGTATCAGTTCTCATGAACTTGACCTTCTTCCCACCTTTTCACCCAGTGACTGAATCAGGCCAAGCTGCGGTGGAGACACAGCTTCGTCTCTCTTCTCCCGGGAGTGGGACTGAAAAGACAGTACAGAGCAGATCATCCCTGCAGACACTCGCTGGGTGACCCCGGGGCACAGCAGGAGGAAAGAAGGGTGATCATCCTCACCCTTCTTGGAGGGTGGAGCCACGTTCCAAAAACAGATGCAGTAAGCACGAACCACACAACCACCCAGACATACTTGAACTCAGCAGTTGGAATGAATAAATAACCCCTCCTTTCTGCAAGTCACTGCTCACCCTGTGCCTCTCTCCATTGGTGAGTGGTTCCTTCTGGCTTGAAATCACTACTGGTGACTTACCACTGCTGGTGCTTTACATTGTTGTTTCCCCCAGGAGAATGTCAAGTTCAGGGCATCCAGTTCCTCCGCGTGAAACCCTTTGTAGTTGCTCTGGGTGAACGGATGAGTGAGAGATAAATGAACAAAACAATTTTTCCCTAGCACTTCCATGCTGTTTCTAAATGACAGATTTCCACAGCTCCCTCCCCCATACAACCACAGACTCTTTGAAGACATTTCTCTCTCTCCCCCAATGCCTGGCACAAAGGGGGATAAATGCAAATCGAGGGAATGAATAAACCAAACCTTATCTGGACCACAATAACGCCTACTTGAGCTCATCTTTCTTCTTTTTTTTTTTTTGATGTTTCAGTTTAAATTTTATTTCCTGCCCCCAAACATCCATTAAGCGCCCAGGAGAAGGAAAAGGGGATGTGACTAGCAATAGAGAGAAATGTTCTTCACAACAATGGCCATGGCAAGCTTAGGCACTTTTGGTGAAATCTCTCTGGGAAGTACTGGCAGAGGAATAAAAGGCAAACTGACACAGAAGTATTGCTTGGTGTGCATTTCCAGGCTCTGCCTTCTTTCTCATCTCTTGGTGGCAGGCGGAGGAAGAGGAGAAAAGGTTAAACTTTTTGATAAACCGGCAGAATAAGCTTATCACATCCTCTCACTATCTCTGCATAGGTTCTAGTCTCTGCCGCATTATATAAGCTTTGCCCAAAGTAATGAACAGTTGAAAGTCAAATGTAATACTTCACCAAACAACTTAAAAATGCTTGCACACCGGAAAAGATTAAGTTGCAGAGAACACAAATGGACCCAGAGCAGCCTTTGCCAAAAGAGAATATTGTGCTAAATGTACAGCCATAGCTCTTTTCCATATGAAGAAACAGTCAGAAGGATAAAAGAACTTGGTCAAAATCACACAAGTAAGTAGGACAGAATCTGGTCTGTCTGTCTCTCCCAGGGTTGTGTTCTTTAACCACCAGGCTAGCTTTTCTCAAATCTGATTCATGCAGAGAATAACTCTACCCCTCTGTTTGCCTTGAATATTCCCTGTATATACGTATGCCTGCTGCAGTTTTTCACATTGTCCACTTTGACTCCCAAAAGCAACGGAGAATACACCGTAATTTGGTCAGTCTCTCCATGGACCACTGTGGTGGGACTGCCCAGGAAGCTTATTAAAAGTGCAGCTTCCAGAGCCCTACTCCAGATCTAGATAAGTTTTCTGAGGGTTGGCTCAAGAATCCAGGTACAAGTGTTTTGAAGTGGTTTTGTGCAACCCCCCAGGTGAGTCTCTCGCTCTCTTAAGTTAATAAACCATTTATTCTGCCTCCCGCAGATGCCCAGCCAGGTCCTGTTAAGGTAGGAGTCCCCGCACCACATCAGAGGGATGCTCCCAGCCAAGTCATCTCTGGAGCCTTGGAGAATCTGGATGGTCTCGTGCTGGCCCACCTGCCATGACAAACCTCCTCCAGAGCATTCCCCTTCCCATTTTACCTTCTACCACTCCCAAAGGCAGTCGGCTCCAATGAGGCCTGACTTCGTCTGTCCTAACGTGCACCCGCTCATTCAAGCAGTTTAGGAATACAAGATGCTGTGGTTCTCAACCAGGGGGGCCCAACCTCTAAAATAGTAGTCCAAGCAATCTCTACCTCCTGGGCACATCCCCTCTGCAACAGCCCCAGTAAACGAATGTCCCATCCTTGCTTTTTCAAGGTCGGCAACAGGGAGTCCCCTCCTAAAGAAGGTTCTCTCGCATTGCCACACTCTCAAAGGCTGCCCCCAGTGTGCTTCCTTCCTGTGGGCCTGATCAGGCTAAGGGCAGAGTTGTCTCTTTCCTTCTCTGAGTCGGACCAAATCGTCTTAGTAACACCTCTTCACAGTGGTGACCATGTGTTTCACGGGGGCTGCTGCTGAGCCTTTACCTCATCCTTTCATGGTGGAGAGAGGGAGGATTATACTGATTTTTACTTCTAGGGGAGAGGGGAGTGTAATGATTATGTTGTCATTTTGTATTATGTCCTTTGGTCATGAACTTGTTTTGAATTTCATATGAAAATGGGCCCACCATTCCCACTTTGTGAGGTCATTCAGCACCCTCATTTTGCACCTTTAACGTCTCTCTCAGTATCACTTGGAAATGTTTGAAATGGCATGAGCTTGTCCTCACATTCCTATCAGCTGTAAATCCGGAGCCCCAACATGAACCTAACCATTGAGCAGAACACCTCTCCACTACCTGTGTAACACTGGGTAGGCCCCTTCACCTCTTGCTTTTCTTCAGTCCTCAGTTGTGAAAATGTGAGGGTTCTATGAATTTATATTTTGGGCAGGACAAGGGCGAGGAGAATGTGTCTTTGCTTTTATTCTTCCAAACTGGAATGTCTTCCCTCTCTTCCCCATGGGTCCAAATCGCACTTGTCCTTCAGGTCCACTGCCAAGGAGCCTTCCCTGATTCCCCAGTCCACACAAATCTCTGCCTCTTAGGGTCAGTGCCATACAACCTAGCTCTCTCTTACGTTAATCTTGCCTCTCAAGCCAATCTCAGAATGTGGGTCTCCTTTGCCTTCCTGGGGCCCCTAGGGCTGTGCCAGCCCACCGGCACGCCCCACCTGGGATGTCTGCTAGACTAGGGCATGAGTGGGGAGGCCCAGGTGTGAGGGGCCAGGCAGAGTACCTCTGCCCTCCCCCTGCTCTCCTCCACCAAACTGCCCCTCCTCCTGAAGCCTGACCCCCAAGTCACAGGTCCCTTATTATGACCTCACTGGGTAGTGATGACCTCACAGGCCTTCTCACAGTTTCCATGGCAGCATAACTGCCAAAGTGCTGCCCTCAGACAAACTTCCCTGACAGTTCTCCACCAGAAGTTCTCCAACCTCTTTGGTTGTCTGAGGGAGAATGTGTGACCGGATCCTCTATCTTTACTCGAACCTGAGCTCTGTTCCGTGGGTGGGCAGTGTGGCAGAAACACCGAGACCGGGCATCTCTAGAGGAGCCATGGTGTACACACCACCTCACCTGGCTGCCTCATGTTCCTGTGGGGCTTGCCCACTACGTATACCTGAGCGCGTTCCCAGCTGTAAGTAATACCAATGACCTGGGACATCTTCAGGGACCCACAGTGCTCACTGTTGAGGACAAGTGAAAGGTCATCCCTGGACAAGTGTGCAGGATGGTCCTGATCTTTATAAATCTAGCTTCCCCTTTGGGCTACAGGATGCTTCCTTTCAGACCCTTTCCTGATTGGCCTCTTAGCAAAAGACAAGTGCATTTTTGTTGGCAAATGGTAAATGGAGCAGTTTAAGGAAGAGGGCCACTCTTGAAACACACCTTCAAACCCAGGCACCTCTGTGCTGTCATGTAGACATCTACATCGGTGCCCTCAGACACATCCCATCCTGAGCTGCTGAGTACTAGGGGAGAGGGTGGTGCCATATTGATGGGAAGACCGAAAGAACCAAGAGGGGTGTTGAAGTGCTAATGAGACTGGAGGGCTGAGGAGATGGTGTCCCAGGAGGCTGGGTTGATGTGAGCCTAGACTTGGTACCCAGAACGCGGGTCTCAGTCTCTTGATCACTCTGCCTCAGTATTTGGCCTTGTTCTAATCTACATAAAAGTATCAGAGGGCTAGAGTTCAGTGTGGTTGAAACAGGCAGTATAAATGGGGCCCAAGAGGGTCTGCCAAGGTGGGAGGGGTCCTTAACCAATTTATATTAGATTAGTTTTTTCCAAAACTTGAAAGACATTTCCATTAATGCCTCAGAAGTGACAGACTGCAAGAAATGTTTTCTCTGGTGTGGAAGGGAGAGACGGAGAGGCTCATGATTGCAATGACTTTCGGGTTCTACTGTTTTCCCTGGAAACGGTGAAGAGACTTCCTCATGTGCTGCAGCCGTAGGCTCTAGGAATTGCTTTTGCAGCCAATGTCCCTTCTCAAGGGACTCATAGAGGTGATGGGCCAAAGCTGTGTTTTGGATGTCAAGTAGATTAAAGGTCTTCAGCCAGAAAGTGGGAGAGACGTGAGAGAGGGAAATTCTGGCAGGAGGCTGTGTACAGCAGAAGTGACTGATCAGTTCTGATTTTCTTTGCAGCAGCAGTGGCTCCCTTTTCTCCCCCTAACCCTGGTCACTACCATGTCCTCTACCGAAGGTGTGGAGAAACGCAGTTGGGCTGGCATGGGGAGACATACTGCCTGGTTGGTGGCTACCGGGCCTACGGGGATGTTCCTTTGGCCACGCCAGCAAAGGTGGAAGCAGAGAAGCCAGTCCCCCGACGTACTCCCAAGAGAAAGCACTCTCCGTAAATGTCGCACAAAGATCTGGGTTGCCCCAGACCCAAAATCCGGCGATTGGAGAATTCAAGCCATTTCGGACTAGAAGGTGCTTTGATTCTCAAGCAGGGTGGCCTAACCTCTGGGCACATCCCCTCTCTAACAGCCCCAGTAAACAAATGTCCCATCCTTGCTTTTTCAAGGTCGGCAACAGGGAATCCCCTCCTAAAGAAGGTTCTCTCACATTGCCACACTCTCAAAGGCTGCCCTCAGTGTGCTTCCTTCCTGTGGGCCTGATCAGGCTAAGGGCAGAGTTGTCTCTTTCCTTCTCTGAGTCGGACCAAATCGCCTTAGTAACACCTCTTCACAGTGTTGACCATGTGTTTCACGGGGGCTGCTGCTGAGCCTTTATCTCATCCTTTCATGGTGGAGAGAGGATTATAATGATTTTTACTCCTAGCGGAGAGGGTGGTGCCATATTGATGGGAAGACCGGAAGAACCAAGAGGGGTGTTGAAGTGCTAATGTGACTGGAGGGCTGAGGAGATGGTGTCCCAGGAGGCTGGGTTGATGTGAGCCTAGACTTGGTGCCCAGAATACGGTTCTCAGTCTCCTGATCCCTCCGCCTCAGCATTTGCCCTTGTTCTAAACTACATAAAAGTATCAGAGGGCTAGAGTTCAGTGTGGTTGAAACAGGCAGTATAAATGGGGCCCAAGAGGGGTTGCCAAGGTGGGAGGGGTTCTTAAACAATTTATATTAGACTATTTTTTTCCGAAACTTGAAAGACATTTCCATTAAAGCCTCAGAAGTGACAGACTGCAAGAAATGTTTTCTCTGTTGTGGAAAGGAGAGATGGAGAGGCTCATGATTGCAATGACTTTCGGGTTCTACTGTTTTCCCTGGAAACGGTGAAGAGACTTCCTCATGTGCTGCAGCCGTAGGCTCTAGGAATTGCTTTTGCAGCCAGTGTCCCTTCTCTAGGGACTCATGGAGCTGATGGGCCAAGGCTGTGTTCTGGATGTCAAGTAGATTAAAGGTCTTCAGCCAGAAACTGGGAGAGACATGAGAGAGGGAAATTCTGGCAGGAGACTGTGTACAGCAGAAGTGACTGATCAGTTCTGATTTTCTTTGCAGCAGCAGTTCCTTTGGCCACGCCAGCAAAGGTGGAAGCAGAGAAGCCAGTCCCCAGACGTGCTCCCAAGAGAAAGCACTCTCCGGAAAACTCGCACAAAGATCTGGGTTGCCCCAGACCCAAAATCCGGCGATTGGAGCCCGGTGCCAGGAGGTAGACCCCACAGAATCCTGCTGGCTGAGCCATTCTGAAGAGAGAGCAATGGTTTAACTGCCTAAGGCAGCGAATGCCTCTTCCTGCTGTGACCCACCCCGTCCCCCTACTGCCCACTGCCACAGATTAGAACTTTGAAAAGATGGGCACATCTATTAAAATGGCATCATATAAAAATAGGAAATGTTATATACATGTGCTTGATTATGCCATCATATGATGATCCTGCTTGACTTCCCTAACCTAATACGTTCACAAGAATTCTTTACAATCTTTAAAATACTTGATTTGTACACATTGTATATTTATGTATATATGGGTCTCCAACCTGCTCTCGCTGAAAGGGTTCAGACCCAAGCGTGTACATGGAGGGTCTGATTGGTGTAGTTCTGGCAGGGGTCTCATCATAAGCATCTAGGGAAACACCAGGGAAATAGTTCCCCTTGAAGGAAGGGCAAACAGATCTGGCTTATACACAAAGGGTCGCAATAAGAGGACCTGAAACAGGAAGGTCAAAGCCAGTAGGAGGTACTGGGGCAGGGGACATACAGCAAGCAAAAGACGTACCGTTGGCATTGAATAGAGCCGGGAACACAGAGTGAGGGTCCTGGGGCTGCGGCCCTCAGAAGTCCAAGCAGAAAGGAGGCACTGGGCATTAGGACAGTCAGCCAGCAGGGAGCAGGGCCCAAGCCATTGAGCTGGATTCATGTCTAGGACTCATGCCAAGAGTGCCCTAGATGGCAACTAAGTCACCACGATGGGACTCGGGCACAGGACAAGAGAGTTTAACACCTAGCCAAAGTATCCAGTGGTCCATGATGCCAGGATAAGTCTTGAAGCAAGCATGACTGAGGCTGGTTTTAAAACTATCGGGGTGGGGGGGCTTCCCTGGTGGTGCAGTGGTTGAGAATCCGCCTGCCAATGCAGGGGACACGGGTTTGAGCCCTGGTCTGGGAAGATCCCACATGCCGCGGAGCAACTGGGCCCATGAGCCACAACTACTGAGCCTGAGCATCTAGAGCCTCTGCTCCGTAACAAGACAGGCCGCGATAGTGAGAGGCCCGCGCGCCGCGTAGAAGAGTGGCCCCCACTTGCCGCAACTGGAGAAAGCCCTCGCGCAGAAATGAAGACCCAACACAGCCAAAAATAAAAGTAATAAATAAATAATAAATAAAAAATTTAAAAACAAAACCAGAAACGTAAAATCTGGAAAAAAGTTGAACACCTATATACCCACTGCAGACTTTACAATTAGTATTTTTCTTTTTAATAAATTTATTGATTTATTGATTTATTTTTAGCTGTGATGGGTCTTCGTTTCTGTGTGAGGGCTTTCTCCATTTGTGGGGAGCGGGGGCCACTCTTCATTGCGGTGCGCGGGCCGCTCACTATCGCGGCCTCTCTTGTTGCGGAGCACAGGCTCCAGACGCGCAGGCTCAGTAGTTGTGGCTCACGGGCCCAGTTGCTCCACGGCATGTGGGATCTTCCCAGAGCAGGGCTCGAACCCGTGTCCCGTGCATTAGCAGGCAGATTCTCAACCACTGCGCCACCAGGGAAGCCCTACAATTAGTATTTTGAAAAAAAAAAAAAAAAAAAAAACAAAGAACCTCAGTAAAAATGACTTAAGAGTCTTCAATTAATCCTTTTTTTGTCTTAGTAAAAGTGGAGGGAGATAAACAACCTTAGTAATCGTTACGGATAATATCCGGACTATGGGTGTGTCATTGGCAATGATATTATAACCAGTCCTGGAGTATTACAATGGGCTGGTCATTGTCAAGGGCACTTTCAAATATTGTGCTGCTCTGCCCGAGCGCACTGCAGTGTAGATATGATGAGTCCCACTTCACAGAACATAAACTGAGACTCAGAGAGGATATATGATGCTTTATAACACCAATTACAGAAAAATTTAAAGAAAAAAATGTCCCGTAGTCAAATCAGTACTGTTCTCTTAATCACGTTTTCTACACTTGTATTATTAAATTTTAACAAAATGAAATACTCCATCTAGTATTTTGTACCCTGCTTTTACACTACATCTTCCCAGCATTAAATATTCTTGTAGAAAATCATTTTTAATGAATGAACTGTTTTCCATCCTTTTTTAAAAAAAAATCTTTATTGGAGTATAATTGCTTTACAATGGTGTGTTAGTTTCTGCTTTATAACAAAGTGAATCAGCTCTACATACACATATATCCCCATATCTCCTCCCTCTTGCGTCTCCCTCCCACCCTCCGTATCCCACCCCTCTAGGTGGTCACAAAGCACCGAGCTGATCTCCCTGTGCTACGCGGCTGCTTCCCACTAGCTAGCTATTTTACATTTGGTAGTATATATAAGTCCATGCCACTCTCTCAATTCGTCCCAGCTTCCCCTTCCCCTTCCCTGTGTCCTCAAGTCCATTTTCTACGTCTGCGTCTTTATTTTCCATTCTTAAGTTGGGCCATCCGTTATTTAACCAACCCCGTATTGTGGGATTTTTAGGTAGCTTCTAATATTTTTTCTATTACACTACTGGCTTAGATGAATATTCTTGAACATAAGTCTTGTACATAAATTTGACTTTCACCTTAGGATAAGATGCTAAAAGCAAAACTACTGGCTCAAAGTGTATGCACATTTTAAGGCTGTTGATACACAAATTGCCAAATTACCCTGCAGAAGGTTCGCACCAATTTCCATCCCCATCTGCAGCAACAGACGAAAACAGCCTTTTCCTTACATCCTTAGCAGCAAAGTTTGTGCATTCTTAAAACTTTCTACCAATGAGATGAGCAAAAAAGAAATAGATTTATAACTTGAATTTCTTTGTTAGGTAGTGAAGTTGAACATCTTTCCATATTTATTGGGGATAAGCTTCTGTTCTATTGTGACTGCCCTGTTGCATCTTCTACCCGTTTATCTATCACTGTGTTGGGAGATGCTGGGATGCAGAACCTTCTTCGGTGCCTGGTGTGGTTCTGTTCCTGCTGACACAGAGTCCTCTCTCAGTAGAAGATGGCTGCTCCTTAGCACTGAGAAAAGTCAGCACCCCTACAGCCTGCCATGGGCCTAGAAATGATGTCTCAGTGGCTCTGGAGGAATTACATTCAGGTCCCTGGATTTAGCAACTCACCAGCAAGCAGAACTGGTACTTCAGTTCTAAATGACTCTGCAGTGTATCCGTTCTCATGAACTTGACCTTCTTCCCACCTTTTCACCCAGTGACTGAATCAGGTCAAGCTGCGGTGGAGACACAGCTTCGTCTCTCTTCTCCCGGGAGTGGGACTGAAAAGCCAGTACAGAGCAGATCATCCCTGCAGACACTTGCTGGGTGACCCCGGGGCACAGCAGGAGGAAAGAAGGGTGATCATCCTCACCCTTCTTGGAGGGTGGAGCCACGTTCCAAAAACAGATGCAGTAAGCACGAACCACACAACCACCCAGATGAACTTGAACTCAGCAGTTGGAATGAATAAATAACCCCTCCTTTCTGCAAGTCACTGCACACCCTGTGCCTCTCTCCATTGGTGAGTGGTTCCTTCTGGCTTGAAATCACTACTGGTGACTTACCACTGCTGGTGCTTTACATTGTTGTTTCCCCCACGAGAATGTCAAGTTCAGGGCATCCAGTTCCTCCGCGTGAAACCCTTTGTAGTTGCTCTGGGTGAACGGATGAGTGAGAGATAAATGAACAAAACAATTTTTCCCTAGCACTTCCATGCTGTTTCTAAATGACAGATTTCCACAGCTCCCTCCCCCATACAACCACAGACTCTTTGAAGACATTTCTCTCTCTCCCCCCATGCCTGGCACAAAGGGGGATAAATGCAAATCGAGGGAATGAATAAACCAAACCTTATCTGGACCACAATAACGCCTACTTGAGCTCATCTTTCTTCTTTTTTTTTTTGATGTTTCAGTTTAAATTTTATTTCCTGCCCCCAAACATCCATTAAGCGCCCAGGAGAAGGAAAAGGGGATGTGACTAGCAATAGAGAGAAATGTTCTTCACAACAATGGCCATGGCAAGCTTAGGCACTTTTGGTGAAATCTCTCTGGGAAGTACTGGCAGAGGAATAAAAGGCAAACTGCCACAGAAGTATTGCTTGGTGTGCATTTCCAGGCTCTGCCTTCTTTCTCATCTCTTGGTGGCAGGCGGAGGAAGAGGAGAAAAGGTTAAACTTTTTGATAAACCGGCAGAATAAGCTTATCACATCCTCTCACTATCTCTGCATAGGTTCTAGTCTCTGCCGCATTATATAAGCTTTGCCCAAAGTAATGAACAGTTGAAAGTCAAATGTAATACTTCACCAAACAACTTAAAAATGCTTGCACACCGGAAAAGATTAAGTTGCAGAGAACACAAATGGACCCAGAGCAGCCTTTGCCAAAAGAGAATATTGTGCTAAATGTACAGCCATAGCTCTTTTCCATATGAAGAAACAGTCAGAAGGATAAAAGAACTTGGTCAAAATCACACAAGTAAGTAGGACAGAATCTGGTCTGTCTGTCTCTCCCAGGGTTGTGTTCTTTAACCACCAGGCTAGCTTTTCTCAAATCTGATTCATGCATAGAATAACTCTACCCCTCTGTTTGCCTTGAATATTCCCTGTATATACGTATGCCTGCTGCAGTTTTTCACATTGCCCACTTTGACTCCCAAAAGCAACGGAGAATACACAGTAATTTGGTCAGTCTCTCCATGGACCACTGTGGTGGGACTGCCCAGGAAGCTTATTAAAAGTGCAGCTTCCAGAGCCCTACTCCAGATCTAGATAAGTTTTCTGAGGGTTGGCTCAAGAATCCAGGTACAAGTCTTTTGAAGTGGTTTTGTGCAACCCCCCAGGTGAGTCTCTCGCTCTCTTAAGTTAATAAACCATTTATTCTGCCTCCCGCAGATGCCCAGCCAGGTCCTGTTAAGGTAGGATTCCCCGCACCACATCAGAGGGATGCTCCCAGCCAAGTCATCTCTGGAGGCTTGGAGAATCTGGATGGTCTCGTGCTGGCCCACCTGCCATGACAAACCTCCTCCAGAGCATTCCCCTTCCCATTTTACCTTCTACCACTCCCAAAGGCAGTCGGCTCCAATGAGGCCTGACTTCGTCTGTCCTAACGTGCACCCGCTCATTCAAGCAGTTTAGGAATACAAGGTGCTGTGGTTCTCAACCAGGGGGGCCCAACCTCTAAAATAGTAGTCCAAGCAGTCTCTACCTCCTGGGCACATCCCCTCTGCAACAGCCCCAGTAAACGAATGTCCCATCCTTGCTTTTTCAAGGTCGGCAACAGGGAGTCCCCTCCTAAAGAAGGTTCTCTCGCATTGCCACACTCTCAAAGGCTGCCCCCAGTGTGCTTCCTTCCTGTGGGCCTGATCAGGCTAAGGGCAGAGTTGTCTCTTTCCTTCTCTGAGTCGGACCAAATCGTCTTAGTAACACCTCTTCACAGTGGTGACCATGTGTTTCACGGGGGCTGCTGCTGAGCCTTTACCTCATCCTTTCATGGTGGAGAGAGGGAGGATTATACTGATTTTTACTTCTAGGGGAGAGGGGAGTGTAATGATTATGTTGTCATTTTGTATTATGTCCTTTGGTCATGAACTTGTTTTGAATTTCATATGAAAATGGGCCCACCATTCCCACTTTGTGAGGTCATTCAGCACCCTCATTTTGCACCTTTAACGTCTCTCTCAGTATCACTTGGAAATGTTTGAAATGGCATGAGCTTGTCCTCACATTCCTATCAGCTGTAAATCCGGAGCCCCAACATGAACCTAACCATTGAGCAGAACACCTCTCCACTACCTGTGTAACACTGGGTAGGCCCCTTCACCTCTTGCTTTTCTTCAGTCCTCAGTTGTGAAAATGTGAGGGTTCTATGAATTTATATTTGGGGCAGGACAAGGGCGAGGAGAATGTGTCTTTGCTTTTATTCTTCCAAACTGGAATGTCTTCCCTCTCTTCCCCATGGGTCCAAATCGCACTTGTCCTTCAGGTCCACTGCCAAGGAGCCTTCCCTGATTCCCCAGTCCACACAAATCTCTGCCTCTTAGGGTCAGTGCCATACAACCTAGCTCTCTCTTACGTTAATCTTGCCTCTCAAGCCAATCTCAGAATGTGGGTCTCCTTTGCCTTCCTGGGGCCCCTAGGGCTGTGCCAGCCCACCGGCACGCCCCACCTGGGATGTCTGCTAGACTAGGGCATGAGTGGGGAGGCCCAGGTGTGAGGGGCCAGGCAGAGTACCTCTGCCCTCCCCCTGCTCTCCTCCACCAAACTGCCCCTCCTCCTGAAGCCTGACCCCCAAGTCACAGGTCCCTTATTATGACCTCACTGGGTAGTGATGACCTCACAGGCCTTCTCACAGTTTCCATGGCAGCATAACTGCCAAAGTGCTGCCCTCAGACAAACTTCCCTGACAGTTCTCCACCAGAAGTTCTCCAACCTCTTTGGTTGTCTGAGGGAGAATGTGTGACCGGATCCTCTATCTTTACTCGAACCTGAGCTCTGTTCCGTGGGTGGGCAGTGTGGCAGAAACACCGAGACCGGGCATCTCTAGAGGAGCCATGGTGTACACACCACCTCACCTGGCTGCCTCATGTTCCTGTGGGGCTTGCCCACTACGTATACCTGAGCGCGTTCCCAGCTGTAAGTAATACCAATGACCTGGGACATCTTCAGGGACCCACAGTGCTCACTGTTGAGGACAAGTGAAAGGTCATCCCTGGACAAGTGTGCAGGATGGTCCTGATCTTTATAAATCTAGCTTCCCCTTTGGGCTACAGGATGCTTCCTTTCAGACCCTTTCCTGATTGGCCTCTTAGCAAAAGACAAGTGCATTTTTGTTGGCAAATGGTAAATGGAGCAGTTTAAGGAAGAGGGCCACTCTTGAAACACACCTTCAAACCCAGGCACCTCTGTGCTGTCATGTAGACATCTACATCGGTGCCCTCAGACACATCCCATCCTGAGCTGCTGAGTACTAGGGGAGAGGGTGGTGCCATATTGATGGGAAGACCGAAAGAACCAAGAGGGGTGTTGAAGTGCTAATGAGACTGGAGGGCTGAGGAGATGGTGTCCCAGGAGGCTGGGTTGATGTGAGCCTAGACTTGGTACCCAGAACGCGGGTCTCAGTCTCTTGATCACTCTGCCTCAGTATTTGGCCTTGTTCTAATCTACATAAAAGTATCAGAGGGCTAGAGTTCAGTGTGGTTGAAACAGGCAGTATAAATGGGGCCCAAGAGGGTCTGCCAAGGTGGGAGGGGTCCTTAACCAATTTATATTAGATTAGTTTTTTCCAAAACTTGAAAGACATTTCCATTAATGCCTCAGAAGTGACAGACTGCAAGAAATGTTTTCTCTGGTGTGGAAGGGAGAGACGGAGAGGCTCATGATTGCAATGACTTTCGGGTTCTACTGTTTTCCCTGGAAACGGTGAAGAGACTTCCTCATGTGCTGCAGCCGTAGGCTCTAGGAATTGCTTTTGCAGCCAATGTCCCTTCTCAAGGGACTCATAGAGGTGATGGGCCAAAGCTGTGTTTTGGATGTCAAGTAGATTAAAGGTCTTCAGCCAGAAAGTGGGAGAGACGTGAGAGAGGGAAATTCTGGCAGGAGGCTGTGTACAGCAGAAGTGACTGATCAGTTCTGATTTTCTTTGCAGCAGCAGTGGCTCCCTTTTCTCCCCCTAACCCTGGTCACTACCATGTCCTCTACCGAAGGTGTGGAGAAACGCAGTTGGGCTGGCATGGGGAGACATACTGCCTGGTTGGTGGCTACCGGGCCTACGGGGATGTTCCTTTGGCCACGCCAGCAAAGGTGGAAGCAGAGAAGCCAGTCCCCCGACGTACTCCCAAGAGAAAGCACTCTCCGTAAATGTCGCACAAAGATCTGGGTTGCCCCAGACCCAAAATCCGGCGATTGGAGAATTCAAGCCATTTCGGACTAGAAGGTGCTTTGATTCTCAAGCAGGGTGGCCTAACCTCTGGGCACATCCCCTCTCTAACAGCCCCAGTAAACAAATGTCCCATCCTTGCTTTTTCAAGGTCGGCAACAGGGAATCCCCTCCTAAAGAAGGTTCTCTCACATTGCCACACTCTCAAAGGCTGCCCTCAGTGTGCTTCCTTCCTGTGGGCCTGATCAGGCTAAGGGCAGAGTTGTCTCTTTCCTTCTCTGAGTCGGACCAAATCGCCTTAGTAACACCTCTTCACAGTGTTGACCATGTGTTTCACGGGGGCTGCTGCTGAGCCTTTATCTCATCCTTTCATGGTGGAGAGAGGATTATAATGATTTTTACTCCTAGCGGAGAGGGTGGTGCCATATTGATGGGAAGACCGGAAGAACCAAGAGGGGTGTTGAAGTGCTAATGTGACTGGAGGGCTGAGGAGATGGTGTCCCAGGAGGCTGGGTTGATGTGAGCCTAGACTTGGTGCCCAGAATACGGTTCTCAGTCTCCTGATCCCTCCGCCTCAGCATTTGCCCTTGTTCTAAACTACATAAAAGTATCAGAGGGCTAGAGTTCAGTGTGGTTGAAACAGGCAGTATAAATGGGGCCCAAGAGGGGTTGCCAAGGTGGGAGGGGTTCTTAACCAATTTATATTAGACTATTTTTTTCCGAAACTTGAAAGACATTTCCATTAAAGCCTCAGAAGTGACAGACTGCAAGAAATGTTTTCTCTGTTGTGGAAAGGAGAGATGGAGAGGCTCATGATTGCAATGACTTTCGGGTTCTACTGTTTTCCCTGGAAACGGTGAAGAGACTTCCTCATGTGCTGCAGCCGTAGGCTCTAGGAATTGCTTTTGCAGCCAGTGTCCCTTCTCTAGGGACTCATGGAGCTGATGGGCCAAGGCTGTGTTCTGGATGTCAAGTAGATTAAAGGTCTTCAGCCAGAAACTGGGAGAGACATGAGAGAGGGAAATTCTGGCAGGAGACTGTGTACAGCAGAAGTGACTGATCAGTTCTGATTTTCTTTGCAGCAGCAGTTCCTTTGGCCACGCCAGCAAAGGTGGAAGCAGAGAAGCCAGTCCCCAGACGTGCTCCCAAGAGAAAGCACTCTCCGGAAAACTCGCACAAAGATCTGGGTTGCCCCAGACCCAAAATCCGGCGATTGGAGCCCGGTGCCAGGAGGTAGACCCCACAGAATCCTGCTGGCTGAGCCATTCTGAAGAGAGAGCAATGGTTTAACTGCCTAAGGCAGCGAATGCCTCTTCCTGCTGTGACCCACCCCGTCCCCCTACTGCCCACTGCCACAGATTAGAACTTTGAAAAGATGGGCACATCTATTAAAATGGCATCATATAAAAATAGGAAATGTTATATACATGTGCTTGATTATGCCATCATATGATGATCCTGCTTGACTTCCCTAACCTAATACGTTCACAAGAATTCTTTACAATCTTTAAAATACTTGATTTGTACACATTGTATATTTATGTATATATGGGTCTCCAACCTGCTCTCGCTGAAAGGGTTCAGACCCAAGCGTGTACATGGAGGGTCTGATTGGTGTAGTTCTGGCAGGGGTCTCATCATAAGCATCTAGGGAAACACCAGGGAAATAGTTCCCCTTGAAGGAAGGGCAAACAGATCTGGCTTATACACAAAGGGTCGCAATAAGAGGACCTGAAACAGGAAGGTCAAAGCCAGTAGGAGGTACTGGGGCAGGGGACATACAGCAAGCAAAAGACGTACCGTTGGCATTGAATAGAGCCGGGAACACAGAGTGAGGGTCCTGGGGCTGCGGCCCTCAGAAGTCCAAGCAGAAAGGAGGCACTGGGCATTAGGACAGTCAGCCAGCAGGGAGCAGGGCCCAAGCCATTGAGCTGGATTCATGTCTAGGACTCATGCCAAGAGTGCCCTAGATGGCAACTAAGTCACCACGATGGGACTCGGGCACAGGACAAGAGAGTTTAACACCTAGCCAAAGTATCCAGTGGTCCATGATGCCAGGATAAGTCTTGAAGCAAGCATGACTGAGGCTGGTTTTAAAACTATCGGGGTGGGGGGGCTTCCCTGGTGGTGCAGTGGTTGAGAATCCGCCTGCCAATGCAGGGGACACGGGTTTGAGCCCTGGTCTGGGAAGATCCCACATGCCGCGGAGCAACTGGGCCCATGAGCCACAACTACTGAGCCTGAGCATCTAGAGCCTCTGCTCCGTAACAAGACAGGCCGCGATAGTGAGAGGCCCGCGCGCCGCGGAGAAGAGTGGCCCCCACTTGCCGCAACTGGAGAAAGCCCTCGCGCAGAAATGAAGACCCAACACAGCCAAAAATAAAAGTAATAAATAAATAATAAATAAAAAATTTAAAAACAAAACCAGAAACGTAAAATCTGGAAAAAAGTTGAACACCTATATACCCACTGCAGACTTTACAATTAGTATTTTTCTTTTTAATAAATTTATTGATTTATTGATTTATTTTTAGCTGTGATGGGTCTTCGTTTCTGTGTGAGGGCTTTCTCCAGTTGTGGGGAGCGGGGGCCACTCTTCATTGCGGTGCGCGGGCCGCTCACTATCGCGGCCTCTCTTGTTGCGGAGCACAGGCTCCAGACGCGCAGGCTCAGTAGTTGTGGCTCACGGGCCCAGTTGCTCCACGGCATGTGGGATCTTCCCAGAGCAGGGCTCGAACCCGTGTCCCGTGCATTAGCAGGCAGATTCTCAACCACTGCGCCACCAGGGAAGCCCTACAATTAGTATTTTGAAAAAAAAAAAAAAAAAAAAAACAAAGAACCTCAGTAAAAATGACTTAAGAGTCTTCAATTAATCCTTTTTTTGTCTTAGTAAAAGTGGAGGGAGATAAACAACCTTAGTAATCGTTACGGATAATATCCGGACTATGGGTGTGTCATTGGCAATGATATTATAACCAGTCCTGGAGTATTACAATGGGCTGGTCATTGTCAAGGGCACTTTCAAATATTGTGCTGCTCTGCCCGAGCGCACTGCAGTGTAGATATGATGAGTCCCACTTCACAGAACATAAACTGAGACTCAGAGAGGATATATGATGCTTTATAACACCAATTACAGAAAAATTTAAAGAAAAAAATGTCCCGTAGTCAAATCAGTACTGTTCTCTTAATCACGTTTTCTACACTTGTATTATTAAATTTTAACAAAATGAAATACTCCATCTAGTATTTTGTACCCTGCTTTTACACTACATCTTCCCAGCATTAAATATTCTTGTAGAAAATCATTTTTAATGAATGAACTGTTTTCCATCCTTTTTTAAAAAAAAATCTTTATTGGAGTATAATTGCTTTACAATGGTGTGTTAGTTTCTGCTTTATAACAAAGTGAATCAGCTCTACATACACATATATCCCCATATCTCCTCCCTCTTGCGTCTCCCTCCCACCCTCCCTATCCCACCCCTCTAGGTGGTCACAAAGCACCGAGCTGATCTCCCTGTGCTACGCGGCTGCTTCCCACTAGCTAGCTATTTTACATTTGGTAGTATATATAAGTCCATGCCACTCTCTCAATTCGTCCCAGCTTCCCCTTCCCCTTCCCTGTGTCCTCAAGTCCATTTTCTACGTCTGCGTCTTTATTTTCCATTCTTAAGTTGGGCCATCCGTTATTTAACCAACCCCGTATTGTGGGATTTTTAGGTAGCTTCTAATATTTTTTCTATTACACTACTGGCTTAGATGAATATTCTTGAACATAAGTCTTGTACATAAATTTGACTTTCACCTTAGGATAAGATGCTAAAAGCAAAACTACTGGCTCAAAGTGTATGCACATTTTAAGGCTGTTGATACACAAATTGCCAAATTACCCTGCAGAAGGTTCGCACCAATTTCCATCCCCATCTGCAGCAACAGACGAAAACTGCCTTTTCCTTACATCCTTAGCAGCAAAGTTTGTGCATTCTTAAAACTTTCTACCAATGAGATGAGCAAAAAAGAAATAGATTTATAACTTGAATTTCTTTGTTAGGTAGTGAAGTTGAACATCTTTCCATATTTATTGGGGATAAGCTTCTGTTCTATTGTGACTGCCCTGTTGCATCTTCTACCCGTTTATCTATCACTGTGTTGGGAGATGCTGGGATGCAGAACCTTCTTCGGTGCCTGGTGTGGTTCTGTTCCTGCTGACACAGAGTCCTCTCTCAGTAGAAGATGGCTGCTCCTTAGCACTGAGAAAAGTCAGCACCCCTACAGCCTGCCATGGGCCTAGAAATGATGTCTCAGTGGCTCTGGAGGAATTACATTCAGGTCCCTGGATTTAGCAACTCACCAGCAAGCAGAACTGGTACTTCAGTTCTAAATGACTCTGCAGTGTATCAGTTCTCATGAACTTGACCTTCTTCCCACCTTTTCACCCAGTGACTGAATCAGGCCAAGCTGCGGTGGAGACACAGCTTTGTCTCTCTTCTCCCGGGAGTGGGACTGAAAAGACAGTACAGAGCAGATCATCCCTGCAGACACTCGCTGGGTGACCCCGGGGCACAGCAGGAGGAAAGAAGGGTGATCATCCTCACCCTTCTTGGAGGGTGGAGCCACGTTCCAAAAACAGATGCAGTAAGCACGAACCACACAACCACCCAGACATACTTGAACTCAGCAGTTGGAATGAATAAATAACCCCTCCTTTCTGCAAGTCACTGCTCACCCTGTGCCTCTCTCCATTGGTGAGTGGTTCCTTCTGGCTTGAAATCACTACTGGTGACTTACCACTGCTGGTGCTTTACATTGTTGTTTCCCCCAGGAGAATATCAAGTTCAGGGCATCCAGTTCCTCCGCGTGAAACCCTTTGTAGTTGCTCTGGGTGAACGGATGAGTGAGAGATAAATGAACAAAACAATTTTTCCCTAGCACTTCCATGCTGTTTCTAAATGACAGATTTCCACAGCTCCCTCCCCCATACAACCACAGACTCTTTGAAGACATTTCTCTCTCTCCCCCCATGCCTGGCACAAAGGGGGATAAATGCAAATCGAGGGAATGAATAAACCAAACCTTATCTGGACCACAATAACGCCTACTTGAGCTCATCTTTCTTCTTTTTTTTTTTGATGTTTCAGTTTAAATTTTATTTCCTGCCCCCAAACATCCATTAAGCGCCCAGGAGAAGGAAAAGGGGATGTGACTAGCAATAGAGAGAAATGTTCTTCACAACAATGGCCATGGCAAGCTTAGGCACTTTTGGTGAAATCTCTCTGGGAAGTACTGGCAGAGGAATAAAAGGCAAACTGACACAGAAGTATTGCTTGGTGTGCATTTCCAGGCTCTGCCTTCTTTCTCATCTCTTGGTGGCAGGCGGAGGAAGAGGAGAAAAGGTTAAACTTTTTGATAAACCGGCAGAATAAGCTTATCACATCCTCTCACTATCTCTGCATAGGTTCTAGTCTCTGCCGCATTATATAAGCTTTGCCCAAAGTAATGAACAGTTGAAAGTCAAATGTAATACTTCACCAAACAACTTAAAAATGCTTGCACACCGGAAAAGATTAAGTTGCAGAGAACACAAATGGACCCAGAGCAGCCTTTGCCAAAAGAGAATATTGTGCTAAATGTACAGCCATAGCTCTTTTCCATATGAAGAAACAGTCAGAAGGATAAAAGAACTTGGTCAAAATCACACAAGTAAGTAGGACAGAATCTGGTCTGTCTGTCTCTCCCAGGGTTGTGTTCTTTAACCACCAGGCTAGCTTTTCTCAAATCTGATTCATGCATAGAATAACTCTACCCCTCTGTTTGCCTTGAATATTCCCTGTATATACGTATGCCTGCTGCAGTTTTTCACATTGTCCACTTTGACTCCCAAAAGCAACGGAGAATACACCGTAATTTGGTCAGTCTCTCCATGGACCACTGTGGTGGGACTGCCCAGGAAGCTTATTAAATTGCAGCTTCCAGAGCCCTACTCCAGATCTAGATAAGTTTTCTGAGGGTTGGCTCAAGAATCCAGGTACAAGTGTTTTGAAGTGGTTTTGTGCAACCCCCCAGGTGAGTCTCTCGCTCTCTTAAGTTAATAAACCATTTATTCTGCCTCCCGCAGATGCCCAGCCAGGTCCTGTTAAGGTAGGAGTCCCCGCACCACATCAGAGGGATGCTCCCAGCCAAGTCATCTCTGGAGCCTTGGAGAATCTGGATGGTCTCGTGCTGGCCCACCTGCCATGACAAACCTCCTCCAGAGCATTCCCCTTCCCATTTTACCTTCTACCACTCCCAAAGGCAGTCGGCTCCAATGAGGCCTGACTTCGTCTGTCCTAACGTGCACCTGCTCATTCAAGCAGTTTAGGAATACAAGATGCTGTGGTTCTCAACCAGGGGGGCCCAACCTCTAAAATAGTAGTCCAAGCAGTCTCTACCTCCTGGGCACATCCCCTCTGCAACAGCCCCAGTAAACGAATGTCCCATCCTTGCTTTTTCAAGGTCGGCAACAGGGAGTCCCCTCCTAAAGAAGGTTCTCTCGCATTGCCACACTCTCAAAGGCTGCCCCCAGTGTGCTTCCTTCCTGTGGGCCTGATCAGGCTAAGGGCAGAGTTGTCTCTTTCCTTCTCTGAGTCGGACCAAATCGTCTTAGTAACACCTCTTCACAGTGGTGACCATGTGTTTCACGGGGGCTGCTGCTGAGCCTTTACCTCATCCTTTCATGGTGGAGAGAGGGAGGATTATACTGATTTTTACTTCTAGGGGAGAGGGGAGTGTAATGATTATGTTGTCATTTTGTATTATGTCCTTTGGTCATGAACTTGTTTTGAATTTCATATGAAAATGGGCCCACCATTCCCACTTTGTGAGGTCATTCAGCACCCTCATTTTGCACCTTTAACGTCTCTCTCAGTATCACTTGGAAATGTTTGAAATGGCATGAGCTTGTCCTCACATTCCTATCAGCTGTAAATCCGGAGCCCCAACATGAACCTAACCATTGAGCAGAACACCTCTCCACTACCTGTGTAACACTGGGTAGGCCCCTTCACCTCTTGCTTTTCTTCAGTCCTCAGTTGTGAAAATGTGAGGGTTCTATGAATTTATATTTGGGGCAGGACAAGGGCGAGGAGAATGTGTCTTTGCTTTTATTCTTCCAAACTGGAATGTCTTCCCTCTCTTCCCCATGGGTCCAAATCGCACTTGTCCTTCAGGTCCACTGCCAAGGAGCCTTCCCTGATTCCCCAGTCCACACAAATCTCTGCCTCTTATGGTCACTGCCATACAACCTAGCTCTCTCTTACGTTAATCTTGCCTCTCAAGCCAATCTCAGAATGTGGGTCTCCTTTGCCTTCCTGGGGCCCCTAGGGCTGTGCCAGCCCACCGGCACGCCCCACCTGGGATGTCTGCTAGACTAGGGCATGAGTGGGGAGGCCCAGGTGTGAGGGGCCAGGCAGAGTACCTCTGCCCTCCCCCTGCTCTCCTCCACCAAACTGCCCCTCCTCCTGAAGCCTGACCCCCAAGTCACAGGTCCCTTATTATGACCTCACTGGGTAGTGATGACCTCACAGGCCTTCTCACAGTTTCCATGGCAGCATAACTGCCAAAGTGCTGCCCTCAGACAAACTTCCCTGACAGTTCTCCACCAGAAGTTCTCCAACCTCTTTGGTTGTCTGAGGGAGAATGTGTGACCGGATCCTCTATCTTTACTCGAACCTGAGCTCTGTTCCGTGGGTGGGCAGTGCGGCAGAAACACCGAGACCGGGCATCTCTAGAGGAGCCATGGTGTACACACCACCTCACCTGGCTGCCTCATGTTCCTGTGGGGCTTGCCCACTACGTATACCTGAGCGCGTTCCCAGCTGTAAGTAATACCAATGACCTGGGACATCTTCAGGGACCCACAGTGCTCACTGTTGAGGACAAGTGAAAGGTCATCCCTGGACAAGTGTGCAGGATGGTCCTGATCTTTATAAATCTAGCTTCCCCTTTGGGCTACAGGATGCTTCCATTCAGACCCTTTCCTGATTGGCCTCTTAGCAAAAGACAAGTGCATTTTTGTTGGCAAATGGTAAATGGAGCAGTTTGAGGAAGAGGGCCACTCTTGAAACACACCTTCAAACCCAGGCACCTCTGTGCTGTCATGTAGACATCTACATCGGTGCCCTCAGACACATCCCATCCTGAGCTGCTGAGTACTAGGGGAGAGGGTGGTGCCATATTGATGGGAAGACCGGAAGAACCAAGAGGGGTGTTGAAGTGCTAATGAGACTGGAGGGCTGAGGAGATGGTGTCCCAGGAGGCTGGGTTGATGTGAGCCTAGACTTGGTACCCAGAACGCGGGTCTCAGTCTCCTGATCACTCTGCCTCAGTATTTGGCCTTGTTCTAATCTACATAAAAGTATCAGAGGGCTAGAGTTCAGTGTGGTTGAAACAGGCAGTATAAATGGGGCCCAAGAGGGGCTGCCAAGGTGGGAGGGGTCCTTAACCAATTTATATTAGATTAGTTTTTCCCAAAACTTGAAAGACATTTCCATTAAAGCCTCAGAAGTGACAGACTGCAAGAAATGTTTTCTCTGGTGTGGAAGGGAGAGATGGAGAGGCTCATGATTGCAATGACTTTCGGGTTCTACTGTTTTCCCTGGAAACGGTGAAGAGACTTCCTCATGTGCTGCAGCCGTAGGCTCTAGGAATTGCTTTTGCAGCCAGTGTCCCTTCTCAAGGGACTCATAGAGGTGATGGGCCAAAGCTGTGTTTTGGATGTCAAGTAGATTAAAGGTCTTCAGCCAGAAAGTGGGAGAGACGTGAGAGAGGGAATTCTGGCAGGAGGCTGTGTACAGCAGAAGTGACTGATCAGTTCTGATTTTCTTTGCAGCAGCAGTGGCTCCCTTTTCTCCCCCTACCCCTGGTCACTACCATGTCCTCTACCGAGGGTGTGGAGAAACGCAGTTGGGCTGGCATGGGGAGACATACTGCCTGGTTGGTGGCTACCGGGCCTACGGGGATGTTCCTTTGGCCACGCCAGCAAAGGTGGAAGCAGAGAAGCCAGTCCCCCGACGTGCTCCCAAGAGAAAGCACTCTCCGGAAATGTCACACAAAGATCTGGGTTGCCCCAGACCCAAAATCCGGCGATTGGAGCATTCAAGCCATTTCGGACTAGAAGGTGCTTTGATTCTCAAGCAGGGTGGCCTAACCTCTGGGCACATCCCCTCTGTAACAGCCCCAGTAAACAAATGTCCCATCCTTGCTTTTTCAAGGTCGGCAACAGGGAGTCCCCTCCTAAAGAAGGTTCTCTCACATTGCCTCACTCTCAAAGGCTGCCCCCAGTGTGCTTCCTTCCTGTGGGCCTGATCAGGCTAAGGGCAGAGTTGTCTCTTTCCTTCTCTGAGTCGGACCAAATCGCCTTAGTAACACCTCTTCACAGTGTTGACCATGTGTTTCACGGGGGCTGCTGCTGAGCCTTTATCTCATCCTTTCATGGTGGAGAGAGGATTATAATGATTTTTACTCCTAGCGGAAAGGGTGGAGCCATATTGATGGGAAGACCGGAAGAACCAAGAGGGGTGTTGAAGTGCTAATGAGACTGGAGGGCTGAGGAGATGGTGTCCCAGGAGGCTGGGTTGATGTGAGCCTAGACTTGGTGCCCAGAATACGGTTCTCAGTCTCCTGATCCCTCCGCCTCAGCATTTGCCCTTGTTCTAAACTACATAAAAGTATCAGAGGGCTAGAGTTCAGTGTGGTTGAAACAGGCAGTATAAATGGGGGCCAAGAGGGGTTGCCAAGGAGGGAGGGGTTCTTAACCAATTTATATTAGACTATTTTTTTCCGAAACTTGAAAGACATTTCCATTAAAGACTCAGAAGTGACAGACTGCAAGAAATGTTTTCTCTGTTGTGGAAAGGAGAGATGGAGAGGCTCATGATTGCAATGACTTTCGGGTTCTACTGTTTTCCCTGGAAACGGTGAAGAGACTTCCTCATGTGCTGCAGCCGTAGGCTCTAGGAATTGCTTTTGCAGCCAGTGTCCCTTCTCTAGGGACTCATCGAGCTGATGGGCCAAGGCTGTGTTCTGGATGTCAAGTAGATTAAAGGTCTTCAGCCAGAAACTGGGAGAGACATGAGAGAGGGAAATTCTGGCACGAGACTGTGTACAGCAGAAGTGACTGATCAGTTCTGATTTTCTTTGCAGCAGCAGTTCCTTTGGCCACGCCAGCAAAGGTGGAAGCAGAGAAGCCAGTCCCCAGACGTGCTCCCAAGAGAAAGCACTCTCCGGAAAACTCGCACAAAGATCTGGGTTGCCCCAGACCCAAAATCCGGCGATTGGAGCCCGGTGCCAGGAGGTAGACCCCACAGAATCCTGCTGGCTGAGCCATTCTGAAGAGAGAGCAATGGTTTAACTGCCTAAGGCAGCGAATGCCGCTTCCTGCTGTGACCCACCCCGTCCCCCTACTGCCCACTGCCACAGATTAGAACTTTGAAAAGATGGGCACATCTATTAAAATGGCATCATATAAAAATAGGAAATGTTATATACATGTGCTTGATTATGCCATCATATTATGATCCTGCTTGACTTCCCTAACCTAATACGTTCACAAGAATTCTTTACAATCTTTAAAATACTTGATTTGTACACATTGTATATTTATGTATATATGGGTCTCCAACCTGCTCTCGCTGAAAGGGTTCAGACCCAAGCGTGTACATGGAGGGTCTGATTGGTGTAGTTCTGGCAGGGGTCTCATCATAAGCATCTAGGGAAACACCAGGGAAATAGTTCCCCTTGAAGGAAGGGCAAACAGATCTGGCTTATACACAAAGGGTCGCAATAAGAGGACCTGAAACAGGAAGGTCAAAGCCAGTAGGAGGTACTGGGGCAGGGGACATACAGCAAGCAAAAGACGTACCGTTGGCATTGAATAGAGCCGGGAACACAGAGTGAGGGTCCTGGGGCTGCGGCCCTCAGAAGTCCAAGCAGAAAGGAGGCACTGGGCATTAGGACAGTCAGCCAGCAGGGAGCAGGGCCCAAGCCATTGAGCTGGATTCATGTCTAGGACTCATGCCAAGAGTGCCCTAGATGGCAACTAAGTCACCACGATGGGACTCGGGCACAGGACAAGAGAGTTTAACACCTAGCCAAAGTATCCAGTGGTCCATGATGCCAGGATAAGTCTTGAAGCAAGCATGACTGAGGCTGGTTTTAAAACTATCGGGGTGGGGGGGCTTCCCTGGTGGTGCAGTGGTTGAGAATCCGCCTGCCAATGCAGGGGACACGGGTTTGAGCCCTGGTCTGGGAAGATCCCACATGCCGCGGAGCAACTGGGCCCATGAGCCACAACTACTGAGCCTGAGCATCTAGAGCCTCTGCTCCGTAACAAGACAGGCCGCGATAGTGAGAGGCCCGCGCGCCGCGGAGAAGAGTGGCCCCCACTTGCCGCAACTGGAGAAAGCCCTCGCGCAGAAATGAAGACCCAACACAGCCAAAAATAAAAGTAATAAATAAATAATAAATAAAAAATTTAAAAACAAAACCAGAAACGTAAAATCTGGAAAAAAGTTGAACACCTATATACCCACTGCAGACTTTACAATTAGTATTTTTCTTTTTAATAAATTTATTGATTTATTGATTTATTTTTAGCTGTGATGGGTCTTCGTTTCTGTGTGAGGGCTTTCTCCAGTTGTGGGGAGCGGGGGCCACTCTTCATTGCGGTGCGCGGGCCGCTCACTATCGCGGCCTCTCTTGTTGCGGAGCACAGGCTCCAGACGCGCAGGCTCAGTAGTTGTGGCTCACGGGCCCAGTTGCTCCACGGCATGTGGGATCTTCCCAGAGCAGGGCTCGAACCCGTGTCCCGTGCATTAGCAGGCAGATTCTCAACCACTGCGCCACCAGGGAAGCCCTACAATTAGTATTTTGAAAAAAAAAAAAAAAAAAAAAAACAAAGAACCTCAGTAAAAATGACTTAAGAGTCTTCAATTAATCCTTTTTTTGTCTTAGTAAAAGTGGAGGGAGATAAACAACCTTAGTAATCGTTACGGATAATATCCGGACTATGGGTGTGTCATTGGCAATGATATTATAACCAGTCCTGGAGTATTACAATGGGCTGGTCATTGTCAAGGGCACTTTCAAATATTGTGCTGCTCTGCCCGAGCGCACTGCAGTGTAGATATGATGAGTCCCACTTCACAGAACATAAACTGAGACTCAGAGAGGATATATGATGCTTTATAACACCAATTACAGAAAAATTTAAAGAAAAAAATGTCCCGTAGTCAAATCAGTACTGTTCTCTTAATCACGTTTTCTACACTTGTATTATTAAATTTTAACAAAATGAAATACTCCATCTAGTATTTTGTACCCTGCTTTTACACTACATCTTCCCAGCATTAAATATTCTTGTAGAAAATCATTTTTAATGAATGAACTGTTTTCCATCCTTTTTTAAAAAAAAATCTTTATTGGAGTATAATTGCTTTACAATGGTGTGTTAGTTTCTGCTTTATAACAAAGTGAATCAGCTCTACATACACATATATCCCCATATCTCCTCCCTCTTGCGTCTCCCTCCCACCCTCCGTATCCCACCCCTCTAGGTGGTCACAAAGCACCGAGCTGATCTCCCTGTGCTACGCGGCTGCTTCCCACTAGCTAGCTATTTTACATTTGGTAGTATATATAAGTCCATGCCACTCTCTCAATTCGTCCCAGCTTCCCCTTCCCCTTCCCTGTGTCCTCAAGTCCATTTTCTACGTCTGCGTCTTTATTTTCCATTCTTAAGTTGGGCCATCCGTTATTTAACCAACCCCGTATTGTGGGATTTTTAGGTAGCTTCTAATATTTTTTGTATTACACTACTGGCTTAGATGAATATTCTTGAACATAAGTCTTGTACATAAATTTGACTTTCACCTTAGGATAAGATGCTAAAAGCAAAACTACTGGCTCAAAGTGTATGCACATTTTAAGGCTGTTGATACACAAATTGCCAAATTACCCTGCAGAAGGTTCGCACCAATTTCCATCCCCATCTGCAGCAACAGACGAAAACTGCCTTTTCCTTACATCCTTAGCAGCAAAGTTTGTGCATTCTTAAAACTTTCTACCAATGAGATGAGCAAAAAAGAAATAGATTTATAACTTGAATTTCTTTGTTAGGTAGTGAAGTTGAACATCTTTCCATATTTATTGGGGATAAGCTTCTGTTCTATTGTGACTGCCCTGTTGCATCTTCTACCCGTTTATCTATCACTGTGTTGGGAGATGCTGGGATGCAGAACCTTCTTCGGTGCCTGGTGTGGTTCTGTTCCTGCTGACACAGAGTCCTCTCTCAGTAGAAGATGGCTGCTCCTTAGCACTGAGAAAAGTCAGCACCCCTACAGCCTGCCATGGGCCTAGAAATGATGTCTCAGTGGCTCTGGAGGAATTACATTCAGGTCCCTGGATTTAGCAACTCACCAGCAAGCAGAACTGGTACTTCAGTTCTAAATGACTCTGCAGTGTATCAGTTCTCATGAACTTGACCTTCTTCCCACCTTTTCACCCAGTGACTGAATCAGGCCAAGCTGCGGTGGAGACACAGCTTTGTCTCTCTTCTCCCGGGAGTGGGACTGAAAAGACAGTACAGAGCAGATCATCCCTGCAGACACTCGCTGGGTGACCCCGGGGCACAGCAGGAGGAAAGAAGGGTGATCATCCTCACCCTTCTTGGAGGGTGGAGCCACGTTCCAAAAACAGATGCAGTAAGCACGAACCACACAACCACCCAGACATACTTGAACTCAGCAGTTGGAATGAATAAATAACCCCTCCTTTCTGCAAGTCACTGCTCACCCTGTGCCTCTCTCCATTGGTGAGTGGTTCCTTCTGGCTTGAAATCACTACTGGTGACTTACCACTGCTGGTGCTTTACATTGTTGTTTCCCCCAGGAGAATATCAAGTTCAGGGCATCCAGTTCCTCCGCGTGAAACCCTTTGTAGTTGCTCTGGGTGAACGGATGAGTGAGAGATAAATGAACAAAACAATTTTTCCCTAGCACTTCCATGCTGTTTCTAAATGACAGATTTCCACAGCTCCCTCCCCCATACAACCACAGACTCTTTGAAGACATTTCTCTCTCTCCCCCCATGCCTGGCACAAAGGGGGATAAATGCAAATCGAGGGAATGAATAAACCAAACCTTATCTGGACCACAATAACGCCTACTTGAGCTCATCTTTCTTCTTTTTTTTTTTGATGTTTCAGTTTAAATTTTATTTCCTGCCCCCAAACATCCATTAAGCGCCCAGGAGAAGGAAAAGGGGATGTGACTAGCAATAGAGAGAAATGTTCTTCACAACAATGGCCATGGCAAGCTTAGGCACTTTTGGTGAAATCTCTCTGGGAAGTACTGGCAGAGGAATAAAAGGCAAACTGACACAGAAGTATTGCTTGGTGTGCATTTCCAGGCTCTGCCTTCTTTCTCATCTCTTGGTGGCAGGCGGAGGAAGAGGAGAAAAGGTTAAACTTTTTGATAAACCGGCAGAATAAGCTTATCACATCCTCTCACTATCTCTGCATAGGTTCTAGTCTCTGCCGCATTATATAAGCTTTGCCCAAAGTAATGAACAGTTGAAAGTCAAATGTAATACTTCACCAAACAACTTAAAAATGCTTGCACACCGGAAAAGATTAAGTTGCAGAGAACACAAATGGACCCAGAGCAGCCTTTGCCAAAAGAGAATATTGTGCTAAATGTACAGCCATAGCTCTTTTCCATATGAAGAAACAGTCAGAAGGATAAAAGAACTTGGTCAAAATCACACAAGTAAGTAGGACAGAATCTGGTCTGTCTGTCTCTCCCAGGGTTGTGTTCTTTAACCACCAGGCTAGCTTTTCTCAAATCTGATTCATGCATAGAATAACTCTACCCCTCTGTTTGCCTTGAATATTCCCTGTATATACGTATGCCTGCTGCAGTTTTTCACATTGTCCACTTTGACTCCCAAAAGCAACGGAGAATACACCGTAATTTGGTCAGTCTCTCCATGGACCACTGTGGTGGGACTGCCCAGGAAGCTTATTAAATTGCAGCTTCCAGAGCCCTACTCCAGATCTAGATAAGTTTTCTGAGGGTTGGCTCAAGAATCCAGGTACAAGTGTTTTGAAGTGGTTTTGTGCAACCCCCCAGGTGAGTCTCTCGCTCTCTTAAGTTAATAAACCATTTATTCTGCCTCCCGCAGATGCCCAGCCAGGTCCTGTTAAGGTAGGAGTCCCCGCACCACATCAGAGGGATGCTCCCAGCCAAGTCATCTCTGGAGCCTTGGAGAATCTGGATGGTCTCGTGCTGGCCCACCTGCCATGACAAACCTCCTCCAGAGCATTCCCCTTCCCATTTTACCTTCTACCACTCCCAAAGGCAGTCGGCTCCAATGAGGCCTGACTTCGTCTGTCCTAACGTGCACCTGCTCATTCAAGCAGTTTAGGAATACAAGATGCTGTGGTTCTCAACCAGGGGGGCCCAACCTCTAAAATAGTAGTCCAAGCAGTCTCTACCTCCTGGGCACATCCCCTCTGCAACAGCCCCAGTAAACGAATGTCCCATCCTTGCTTTTTCAAGGTCGGCAACAGGGAGTCCCCTCCTAAAGAAGGTTCTCTCGCATTGCCACACTCTCAAAGGCTGCCCCCAGTGTGCTTCCTTCCTGTGGGCCTGATCAGGCTAAGGGCAGAGTTGTCTCTTTCCTTCTCTGAGTCGGACCAAATCGTCTTAGTAACACCTCTTCACAGTGGTGACCATGTGTTTCACGGGGGCTGCTGCTGAGCCTTTACCTCATCCTTTCATGGTGGAGAGAGGGAGGATTATACTGATTTTTACTTCTAGGGGAGAGGGGAGTGTAATGATTATGTTGTCATTTTGTATTATGTCCTTTGGTCATGAACTTGTTTTGAATTTCATATGAAAATGGGCCCACCATTCCCACTTTGTGAGGTCATTCAGCACCCTCATTTTGCACCTTTAACGTCTCTCTCAGTATCACTTGGAAATGTTTGAAATGGCATGAGCTTGTCCTCACATTCCTATCAGCTGTAAATCCGGAGCCCCAACATGAACCTAACCATTGAGCAGAACACCTCTCCACTACCTGTGTAACACTGGGTAGGCCCCTTCACCTCTTGCTTTTCTTCAGTCCTCAGTTGTGAAAATGTGAGGGTTCTATGAATTTATATTTGGGGCAGGACAAGGGCGAGGAGAATGTGTCTTTGCTTTTATTCTTCCAAACTGGAATGTCTTCCCTCTCTTCCCCATGGGTCCAAATCGCACTTGTCCTTCAGGTCCACTGCCAAGGAGCCTTCCCTGATTCCCCAGTCCACACAAATCTCTGCCTCTTATGGTCACTGCCATACAACCTAGCTCTCTCTTACGTTAATCTTGCCTCTCAAGCCAATCTCAGAATGTGGGTCTCCTTTGCCTTCCTGGGGCCCCTAGGGCTGTGCCAGCCCACCGGCACGCCCCACCTGGGATGTCTGCTAGACTAGGGCATGAGTGGGGAGGCCCAGGTGTGAGGGGCCAGGCAGAGTACCTCTGCCCTCCCCCTGCTCTCCTCCACCAAACTGCCCCTCCTCCTGAAGCCTGACCCCCAAGTCACAGGTCCCTTATTATGACCTCACTGGGTAGTGATGACCTCACAGGCCTTCTCACAGTTTCCATGGCAGCATAACTGCCAAAGTGCTGCCCTCAGACAAACTTCCCTGACAGTTCTCCACCAGAAGTTCTCCAACCTCTTTGGTTGTCTGAGGGAGAATGTGTGACCGGATCCTCTATCTTTACTCGAACCTGAGCTCTGTTCCGTGGGTGGGCAGTGCGGCAGAAACACCGAGACCGGGCATCTCTAGAGGAGCCATGGTGTACACACCACCTCACCTGGCTGCCTCATGTTCCTGTGGGGCTTGCCCACTACGTATACCTGAGCGCGTTCCCAGCTGTAAGTAATACCAATGACCTGGGACATCTTCAGGGACCCACAGTGCTCACTGTTGAGGACAAGTGAAAGGTCATCCCTGGACAAGTGTGCAGGATGGTCCTGATCTTTATAAATCTAGCTTCCCCTTTGGGCTACAGGATGCTTCCATTCAGACCCTTTCCTGATTGGCCTCTTAGCAAAAGACAAGTGCATTTTTGTTGGCAAATGGTAAATGGAGCAGTTTGAGGAAGAGGGCCACTCTTGAAACACACCTTCAAACCCAGGCACCTCTGTGCTGTCATGTAGACATCTACATCGGTGCCCTCAGACACATCCCATCCTGAGCTGCTGAGTACTAGGGGAGAGGGTGGTGCCATATTGATGGGAAGACCGGAAGAACCAAGAGGGGTGTTGAAGTGCTAATGAGACTGGAGGGCTGAGGAGATGGTGTCCCAGGAGGCTGGGTTGATGTGAGCCTAGACTTGGTACCCAGAACGCGGGTCTCAGTCTCCTGATCACTCTGCCTCAGTATTTGGCCTTGTTCTAATCTACATAAAAGTATCAGAGGGCTAGAGTTCAGTGTGGTTGAAACAGGCAGTATAAATGGGGCCCAAGAGGGGCTGCCAAGGTGGGAGGGGTCCTTAACCAATTTATATTAGATTAGTTTTTCCCAAAACTTGAAAGACATTTCCATTAAAGCCTCAGAAGTGACAGACTGCAAGAAATGTTTTCTCTGGTGTGGAAGGGAGAGATGGAGAGGCTCATGATTGCAATGACTTTCGGGTTCTACTGTTTTCCCTGGAAACGGTGAAGAGACTTCCTCATGTGCTGCAGCCGTAGGCTCTAGGAATTGCTTTTGCAGCCAGTGTCCCTTCTCAAGGGACTCATAGAGGTGATGGGCCAAAGCTGTGTTTTGGATGTCAAGTAGATTAAAGGTCTTCAGCCAGAAAGTGGGAGAGACGTGAGAGAGGGAATTCTGGCAGGAGGCTGTGTACAGCAGAAGTGACTGATCAGTTCTGATTTTCTTTGCAGCAGCAGTGGCTCCCTTTTCTCCCCCTACCCCTGGTCACTACCATGTCCTCTACCGAGGGTGTGGAGAAACGCAGTTGGGCTGGCATGGGGAGACATACTGCCTGGTTGGTGGCTACCAGGCCTACGGGGATGTTCCTTTGGCCACGCCAGCAAAGGTGGAAGCAGAGAAGCCAGTCCCCCGACGTGCTCCCAAGAGAAAGCACTCTCCGGAAATGTCACACAAAGATCTGGGTTGCCCCAGACCCAAAATCCGGCGATTGGAGCATTCAAGCCATTTCGGACTAGAAGGTGCTTTGATTCTCAAGCAGGGTGGCCTAACCTCTGGGCACATCCCCTCTGTAACAGCCCCAGTAAACAAATGTCCCATCCTTGCTTTTTCAAGGTCGGCAACAGGGAGTCCCCTCCTAAAGAAGGTTCTCTCACATTGCCTCACTCTCAAAGGCTGCCCCCAGTGTGCTTCCTTCCTGTGGGCCTGATCAGGCTAAGGGCAGAGTTGTCTCTTTCCTTCTCTGAGTCGGACCAAATCGCCTTAGTAACACCTCTTCACAGTGTTGACCATGTGTTTCACGGGGGCTGCTGCTGAGCCTTTATCTCATCCTTTCATGGTGGAGAGAGGATTATAATGATTTTTACTCCTAGCGGAAAGGGTGGAGCCATATTGATGGGAAGACCGGAAGAACCAAGAGGGGTGTTGAAGTGCTAATGAGACTGGAGGGCTGAGGAGATGGTGTCCCAGGAGGCTGGGTTGATGTGAGCCTAGACTTGGTGCCCAGAATACGGTTCTCAGTCTCCTGATCCCTCCGCCTCAGCATTTGCCCTTGTTCTAAACTACATAAAAGTATCAGAGGGCTAGAGTTCAGTGTGGTTGAAACAGGCAGTATAAATGGGGGCCAAGAGGGGTTGCCAAGGAGGGAGGGGTTCTTAACCAATTTATATTAGACTATTTTTTTCCGAAACTTGAAAGACATTTCCATTAAAGACTCAGAAGTGACAGACTGCAAGAAATGTTTTCTCTGTTGTGGAAAGGAGAGATGGAGAGGCTCATGATTGCAATGACTTTCGGGTTCTACTGTTTTCCCTGGAAACGGTGAAGAGACTTCCTCATGTGCTGCAGCCGTAGGCTCTAGGAATTGCTTTTGCAGCCAGTGTCCCTTCTCTAGGGACTCATCGAGCTGATGGGCCAAGGCTGTGTTCTGGATGTCAAGTAGATTAAAGGTCTTCAGCCAGAAACTGGGAGAGACATGAGAGAGGGAAATTCTGGCACGAGACTGTGTACAGCAGAAGTGACTGATCAGTTCTGATTTTCTTTGCAGCAGCAGTTCCTTTGGCCACGCCAGCAAAGGTGGAAGCAGAGAAGCCAGTCCCCAGACGTGCTCCCAAGAGAAAGCACTCTCCGGAAAACTCGCACAAAGATCTGGGTTGCCCCAGACCCAAAATCCGGCGATTGGAGCCCGGTGCCAGGAGGTAGACCCCACAGAATCCTGCTGGCTGAGCCATTCTGAAGAGAGAGCAATGGTTTAACTGCCTAAGGCAGCGAATGCCGCTTCCTGCTGTGACCCACCCCGTCCCCCTACT
Organism: Balaenoptera physalus; assembly: GCF_965194825.1. NCBI lineage: Eukaryota > Metazoa > Chordata > Mammalia > Artiodactyla > Balaenopteridae > Balaenoptera > Balaenoptera physalus. The sequence goes on along the minus strand of NW_028125488.1, from coordinate 157,269 downwards.
GCCCACTGCCACAGATTAGAACTTTGAAAAGATGGGCACATCTATTAAAATGGCATCATATAAAAATAGGAAATGTTATATACATGTGCTTGATTATGCCATCATATTATGATCCTGCTTGACTTCCCTAACCTAATACGTTCACAAGAATTCTTTACAATCTTTAAAATACTTGATTTGTACACATTGTATATTTATGTATATATGGGTCTCCAACCTGCTCTCGCTGAAAGGGTTCAGACCCAAGCGTGTGCATGGAGGGTCTGATTGGTGTAGTTCTGGCAGGGGTCTCATCATAAGCATCTAGGGAAACACCAGGGAAATAGCTCCCCTTGAAGGAAGGGCAAACAGATCTGGCTTATACACAAAGGGTCGCAATAAGAGGACCTGAAACATGAAGGTCAAAGCCAGTAGGAGGTACTGGGGCAGGGGACATACAGCAAGCAAAAGACGTACCGTTGGCATTGAATAGAGCCGGGAACACAGAGTGAGGGTCCTGGGGCTGCGGCCCTCAGAAGTCCAAGCAGAAAGGAGGCACTGGGCATTAGGACAGTCAGCCAGCAGGGAGCAGGGCCCAAGCCATTGAGCTGGATTCATGTCTAGGACTCATGCCAAGAGTGCCCTAGATGGCAACTAAGTCACCACGATGGGACTCGGGCACAGGACAAGAGAGTTTAACACCTAGCCAAAGTATCCAGTGGTCCATGATGCCAGGATAAGTCTTGAAGCAAGCATGACTGAGGCTGGTTTTAAAACTATCGGGGTGGGGGGGCTTCCCTGGTGGTGCAGTGGTTGAGAATCCGCCTGCCAATGCAGGGGACACGGGTTTGAGCCCTGGTCTGGGAAGATTCCACATGCCGCGGAGCAACTGGGCCCATGAGCCACAACTACTGAGCCTGAGCGTCTAGAGCCTCTGCTCCGCAACAAGACAGGCCGCGATAGTGAGAGGCCCGCGCGCCGCGAAGAAGAGTGGCCCCCACTTGCCGCAACTGGAGAAAGCCCTCGCACAGAAATGAAGACCCAACACAGCCAAAAATAAAAGTAATAAATAAATAATAAATAAAAAATTTAAAAACAAAACCAGAAACGTAAAATCTGGAAAAAAGTTGAACACCTATATACCCACTGCAGACTTTACAATTAGTATTTTTCTTTTTAATAAATTTATTGATTTATTGATTTATTTTTAGCTGTGATGGGTCTTCGTTTCTGTGTGAGGGCTTTCTCCAGTTGTGGGGAGCGCGGGCCACTCTTCATTGCGGTGCGCGGGCCGCTCACTATCGCGGCCTCTCTTGTTGCGGAGCACAGGCTCCAGACGCGCAGGCTCAGTAGTTGTGGCTCACGGGCCCAGTTGCTCCACGGCATGTGGGATCTTCCCAGAGCAGGGCTCGAACCCGTGTCCCGTGCATTAGCAGGCAGATTCTCAAACACTGCGCCACCAGGGAAGCCCTACAATTAGTATTTTGAAAAAAAAAAAAAAAAAAAAAAAAAGAACCTCAGTAAAAATGACTTAAGAGTCTTCAATTAATCCTTTTTTTGTCTTAGTAAAAGTGGAGGGAGATAAACAACCTTAGTAATCATTACGGATAATATCCGGACTATGGGTGTGTCATTGGCAATGATATTATAACCACTCCTGGAGTATTACAATGGGCTGGTCATTGTCAAGGGCACTTTCAAATATTGTGCTGCTCTGCCCGAGCGCACTACAGTGTAGATATGATGAGTCCCACTTCACAGAACATAAACTGACACTCAGAGAGGATATATGATGCTTTATAACACCAATTACAGAAAAATTTAAAGAAAAAAATGTCCCGTAGTCAAATCAGTACTGTTCTCTTAATCACGTTTTCTACACTTGTATTATTAAATTTTAACAAAATGAAATACTCCATCTAGTATTTTGTACCCTGCTTTTACACTACATCTTCCCACCATTAAATATTCTTGTAGAAAATCATTTTTAATGAATGAACTGTTTTCCATCCTTTTTTAAAAAAATCATCTTTATTGGAGTATAATTGCTTTACAATGGTGTGTTAGTTTCTGCTTTATAACAAAGTGAATCAGCTCTACATACACATATATCCCCATATCTCCTCCCTCTTGCGTCTCCCTCCCACCCTCCCTATCCCACCCCTCTAGGTGGTCACAAAGCACCGAGCTGATTTCCCTGTGCTACGCGGCTGCTTCCCACTACCTAGCTATTTTACATTTGGTAGTATATATAAGTCCATGCCACTCTCTCAATTCGTCCCAGCTTCCCCTTCCCCTTCCCTGTGTCCTCAAGTCCATTTTCTACGTCTGCGTCTTTATTTTCCATTCTTAAGTTGGGCCATCCGTTATTTAACCAACCCCGTATTGTGGGATTTTTAGGTAGCTTCTAATATTTTTTCTATTACAATACTGGCTGAGATGAATATTCTTGAACATAAGTCTTGTACATAAATTTGACTTTCACCTTAGGATAAGATTCTAAAAGCAAAACTACTGGCTCAAAGTGTATGAACATTTTAAGGCTGTTGATACACAAATTGCCAAATTACCCTGCAGAAGGTTCGCACCAATTTCCATCCCCATCTGCAGCAACAGACGAAAACAGCCTTTTCCTTACATCCTTAGCAGCAAATTTTGTGCATTCTTAAAACTTTCTACCAATGAGATGAGCAAAAAAGAAATAGATTTATAACTTGAATTTCTTTGTTAGGTAGTGAAGTTGAACATCTTTCCATATTTATTGGGGATAAGCTTCTGTTCTATTGTGACTGCCCTATTGCATCTTCTACCCATTTATCTATCACTGTGTTGGGAGATGCTGGGATGCAGAACCTTCTTCGGTGCCTGGTGTGGTTCTATTCCTGCTGACACAGAGTCCTCTCTCAGTAGAAGATGGCTGCTCCTTAGCACTGAGAAAAGTCAGCACCCCTACAGCCTGCCATGGGCCTAGAAATGATGTCTCAGTGGCTCTGGAGGAATTACATTCAGGTCCCTGGATTTAGCAACTCACCAGCAAGCAGAACTGGTACTTCAGTTCTAAATGACTCTGCAGTGTATCCGTTCTCATGAACTTGACCTTCTTCCCACCTTTTCACCCAGTGACTGAATCAGGCCAAGCTGCGGTGGAGACACAGCTTCGTCTCTCTTCTCCCGGGAGTGGGACTGAAAAGACAGTACAGAGCAGATCATCCCTGCAGACACTTGCTGGGTGACCCCGGGGCACAGCAGGAGGAAAGAAGGGTGATCATCCTCACCCTTCTTGGAGGGTGGAGCCACGTTCCAAAAACAGATGCAGTAAGCACGAACCACACAACCACCCAGATGAACTTGAACTCAGCAGTTGGAATGAATAAATAACCCCTCCTTTCTGCAAGTCACTGCTCACCCTGTGCCTCTCTCCATTGGTGAGTGGTTCCTTCTGGCTTGAAATCACTACTGGTGACTTACCACTGCTGGTGCTTTACATTGTTGTTTCCCCCAGGAGAATGTCAAGTTCAGGGCATCCAGTTCCTCCGCGTGAAACCCTTTGTAGTTGCTCTGGGTGAACGGATGAGTGAGAGATAAATGAACAAAACAATTTTTCCCTAGCACTTCCATGCTGTTTCTAAATGACAGATTTCCACAGCTCCCTCCCCCATACAACCACAGACTCTTTGAAGACATTTCTCTCTCTCCCCCCATGCCTGGCACAAAGGGGGATAAATGCAAATCGAGGGAATGAATAAACCAAACCTTATCTGGACCACAATAACGCCTACTTGAGCTCATCTTTCTTCTTTTTTTTTTTGATGTTTCAGTTTAAATTTTATTTCCTGCCCCCAAACATCCATTAAGCGCCCAGGAGAAGGAAAAGGGGATGTGACTAGCAATAGAGAGAAATGTTCTTCACAACAATGGCCATGGCAAGCTTAGGCACTTTTGGTGAAATCTCTCTGGGAAGTACTGGCAGAGGAATAAAAGGCAAACTGACACAGAAGTATTGCTTGGTGTGCATTTCCAGCCTCTGCCTTCTTCTCATCTCTTGGTGGCAGGCGGAGGAAGAGGAGAAAAGGTTAAACTTTTTGATAAACCGGCAGAATAAGCTTATCACATCCTCTCACTATCTCTGCATAGGTTCTAGTCTCTGCCGCATTATATAAGCTTTGCCCAAAGTAATGAACAGTTGAAAGTCAAATGTAATACTTCACCAAACAACTTAAAAATGCTTGCACACCAGAAAAGATTAAGTTGCAGAGAACACAAATGGACCCAGAGCAGCCTTTGCCAAAAGAGAATATTGTGCTAAATGTACAGCCATAGCTCTTTTCCATATGAAGAAACAGTCAGAAGGATAAAAGAACTTGGTCAAAATCACACAAGTAAGTAGGACAGAATCTGGTCTGTCTGTCTCTCCCAGGGTTGTGTTCTTTAACCACCAGGCTAGCTTTTCTCAAATCTGATTCATGCATAGAATAACTCTACCCCTCTGTTTGCCTTGAATATTCCCTGTATATACGTATGCCTGCTGCAGTTTTTCACATTGCCCACTTTGACTCCCAAAAGCAACGGAGAATACACAGTAATTTGGTCAGTCTCTCCATGGAAAACTGTGGTGGGACTGCCCAGGAAGCTTATTAAAAGTGCAGCTTCCTGAGCCCTACTCCAGCTCTAGATAAGTTTTGTGAGGGTTGGCTCAAGAATCCAGGTACAAGTGTTTTGAAGTGGTTTTGTGCAACCCCCCAGGTGAGTCTCTCGCTCTCTTAAGTTAATAAACCATTTATTCTGCCTCCCGCAGATGCCCAGCCAGGTCCTGTTAAGGTAGGAGTCCCCGCACCACATCAGAGGGATGCTCCCAGCCAAGTCATCTCTGGAGCCTTGGAGAGTCTGGATGGTCTCGTGCTGGCCCACCTGCCATGACAAACCTCTTCCAGAGCATTCCCCTTCCCATTTTACCTTCTACCACTCCCAAAGGCAGTCGGCTCCAATGAGGCCTGACTTCGTCTGTCCTAACGTGCACCCGCTCATTCAAGCAGTTTAGGAATACAAGGTGCTGTGGTTCTCAACCAGGGGGGCCCAACCTCTAAAATAGTAGTCCAAGCAGTCTCTACCTCCTGGGCACATCCCCTCTGCAACAGCCCCAGTAAACGAATGTCCCATCCTTGCTTTTTCAAGGTCGGCAACAGGGAGTCCCCTCCTAAAGAAGGTTCTCTCGCATTGCCACACTCTCAAAGGCTGCCCCCAGTGTGCTTCCTTCCTGTGGGCCTGATCAAGCTAAGGGCAGAGTTGTCTCTTTCCTTCTCTGAGTCGGACCAAATCGTCTTAGTAACACCTCTTCACAGTGGTGACCATATGTTTCACGGGGGCTGCTGCTGAGCCTTTACCTCATCCTTTCATGGTGGAGAGAGGGAGGATTATACTGATTTTTACTTCTAGGGGAGAGGGGAGTGTAATGATTATGTTGTCATTTTGTATTATGTCCTTTGGTCATGAACTTGTTTTGAATTTCATATGAAAATGGGCCCACCATTCCCACTTTGTGAGGTCATTCAGCACCCTCATTTTGCACCTTTAACGTCTCTCTCAGTATCACTTGGAAATGTTTGAAATGGCATGAGCTTGTCCTCACATTCCTCTCAGCTGTAAATCCGGAGCCCCAACATGAACCTAACCATTGAGCAGAACACCTCTCCACTACCTGTGTAACACTGGGTAGGCCCCTTCACCTCTTGCTTTTCTTCAGTCCTCAGTTGTGAAAATGTGAGGGTTCTATGAATTTATATTTTGGGCAGGACAAGGGCGAGGAGAATGTGTCTTTGCTTTTATTCTTCCAAACTGGAATGTCTTCCCTCTCTTCCCCATGGGTCCAAATCGCACTTGTCCTTCAGGTCCACTGCCAAGGAGCCTTCCCTGATTCCCCAGTCCACACAAATCTCTGCCTCTTAGGGTCAGTGCCATACAACCTAGCTCTCTCTTACGTTAATCTTGCCTCTCAAGCCAATCTCAGAATGTGGGTCTCCTTTGCCTTCCTGGGGCCCCTAGGGCTGTGCCAGCCCACCGGCACGCCCCACGTGGGATGTCTGCTAGACTAGGGCATGAGTGGGGAGGCCCAGGTGTGAGGGGCCAGGCAGAGTACCTCTGCCCTCCCCCTGCTCTCCTCCACCAAACTGCCCCTCCTCCTGAAGCCTGACCCCCAAGTCACAGGTTCCTTATTATGACCTCACTGGGTAGTGATGACCTCACAGGCCTTCTCACAGTTTCCATGGCAGCATAACTGCCAAAGTGCTGCCCTCAGACAAACTTCCCTGACAGTTCTCCACCAGAAGTTCTCCAACCTCTTTGGTTGTCTGAGGGAGAATGTGTGACCGGATCCTCTATCTTTACTCGAACCTGAGCTCTGTTCCGTGGGTGGGCAGTGCGGCAGAAACACCGAGACCGGGCATCTCTAGAGGAGCCATGGTGTACACACCACCTCACCTGGCTGCCTCATGTTCCTGTGGGGCTTGCCCACTACGTATACCTGAGCGCGTTCCCAGCTGTAAGTAATACCAATGACCTGGGACATCTTCAGGGACCCACAGTGCTCACTGTTGAGGACAAGTGAAAGGTCATCCCTGGACAAGTGTGCAGGATGGTCCTGATCTTTATAAATCTAGCTTCCCCTTTGGGCTACAGGATGCTTCCATTCAGACCCTTTCCTGATTGGCCTCTTAGCAAAAGACAAGTGCATTTCTGTTGGCAAATGGTAAATGGAGCAGTTTGAGGAAGAGGGCCACTCTTGAAACACACCTTCAAACCCAGGCACCTCTGTGCTGTCATGTAGACATCTACATCGGTGCCCTCAGACACATCCCATCCTGAGCTGCTGAGTACTAGGGGAGAGGGTGGTGCCATATTGATGGGAAGACCGAAAGAACCAAGAGGGGTGTTGAAGTGCTAATGAGACTGGAGGGCTGAGGAGATGGTGTCCCAGGAGGCTGGGTTGATGTGAGCCTAGACTTGGTACCCAGAACGCGGGTCTCAGTCTCCTGATCACTCTGCCTCAGTATTTGGCCTTGTTCTAATCTACATAAAAGTATCAGAGGGCTAGAGTTCAGTGTGGTTGAAACAGGCAGTATAAATGGGGCCCAAGAGGGGCTGCCAAGGTGGGAGGGGTCCTTAACCAATTTATATTAGATTAGTTTTTCCCAAAACTTGAAAGACATTTCCATTAAAGCCTCAGAAGTGACAGACTGCAAGAAATGTTTTCTCTGGTGTGGAAGGGAGAGATGGAGAGGCTCATGATTGCAATGACTTTCGGGTTCTACTGTTTTCCCTGGAAACGGTGAAGAGACTTCCTCATGTGCTGCAGCCGTAGGCTCTAGGAATTGCTTTTGCAGCCAGTGTCCCTTCTCAAGGGACTCATAGAGGTGATGGGCCAAAGCTGTGTTTTGGATGTCAAGTAGATTAAAGGTCTTCAGCCAGAAAGTGGGAGAGACGTGAGAGAGGGAAATTCTGGCAGGAGGCTGTGTACAGCAGAAGTGACTGATCAGTTCTGATTTTCTTTGCAGCAGCAGTGGCTCCCTTTTCTCCCCCTTCCCCTGGTCACTACCATGTCCTCTACCGAGGGTGTGGAGAAACGCAGTTGGGCTGGCATGGGGAGACATACTGCCTGGTTGGTGGCTACCGGGCCTACGGGGATGTTCCTTTGGCCACGCCAGCAAAGGTGGAAGCAGAGAAGCCAGTCCCCAGACGTGCTCCCAAGAGAAAGCACTCTCCGGAAATGTCGCACAAAGATCTGGGATGCCCCAGACCCAAAATCCGGCGATTGGAGCATTCAAGCCATTTCGGACTAGAAGGTGCTTTGATTCTCAAGCAGGGTGGCCTAACCTCTGGGCACATCCCCTCTGTAACAGCCCCAGTAAACAAATGTCCCATCCTTGCTTTTTCAAGGTCGGCAACAGGGATTCCCCTCCTAAAGAAGGTTCTCTCGCATTGCCACACTCTCAAAGGCTGCCCCCAGTGTGCTTCCTTCCTGTGGGCCTGATCAGGCTAAGGGCAGAGTTGTCTCTTTCCTTCTCTGAGTCGGACCAAATCGCCTTAGTAACACCTCTTCACAGTGTTGACCATGTGTTTCACGGGGGCTGCTGCTGAGCCTTTATCTCATCCTTTCATGGTGGAGAGAGGATTATAATGATTTTTACTCCTAGCGGAGAGGGTGGTGCCATATTGATGGGAAGACCGGAAGAACCAAGAGGGGTGTTGAAGTGCTAATGAGACTGGAGGGCTGAGGAGATGGTGTCCCAGGAGGCTGGGTTGATGTGAGCCTAGACTTGGTGCCCAGAATACGGTTCTCACTCTCCTGAACCCTCCGCCTCAGCATTTGGCCTTGTTCTAAACTACATAAAAGTATCAGAGGGCTAGAGTTCAGTGTGGTTGAAACAGGCAGTATAAATGGGGCCCAAGAGGGGTTGCCAAGGTGGGAGGGGTTCTTAACCAATTTATATTAGACTATTTTTTTCCGAAACTTGAAAGACATTTCCATTAAAGCCTCAGAAGTGACAGACTGCAAGAAATGTTTTCTCTGTTGTGGAAAGGAGAGATGGAGAGGCTCATGATTGCAATGACTTTCGGGTTCTACTGTTTTCCCTGGAAACGGTGAAGAGACTTCCTCATGTGCTGCAGCCGTAGGCTCTAGGAATTGCTTTTGCAGCCAGTGTCCCTTCTCTAGGGACTCTTGGAGCTGATGGGCCAAGGCTGTGTTCTGGATGTCAAGTAGATTAAAGGTCTTCAGCCAGAAACTGGGAGAGACATGAGAGAGGGAAATTCTGGCAGGAGACTGTGTACAGCAGAAGTGACTGATCAGTTCTGATTTTCTTTGCAGCAGCAGTTCCTTTGGCCACGCCAGCAAAGGTGGAAGCAGAGAAGCCAGTCCCCAGACGTGCTCCCAAGAGAAAGCACTCTCCGGAAAACTCGCACAAAGATCTGGGTTGCCCCAGACCCAAAATCCGGCGATTGGAGCCCGGTGCCAGGAGGTAGACCCCACAGAATCCTGCTGGCTGAGCCATTCTGAAGAGAGAGCAATGGTTTAACTGCCTAAGGCAGCGAATGCCTCTTCCTGCTGTGACCCACCCCGTCCCCCTACTGCCCATTGCCACAGATTAGAACTTTGAAAAGATGGGCACATCTATTAAAATGGCATCATATAAAAATAGGAAATGTTATATACATGTGCTTGATTATGCCATCATATGATGATCCTGCTTGACTTCCCTAACCTAATACGTTCACAAGAATTCTTTACAATCTTTAAAATACTTGATTTGTACACATTGTATATTTATGTATATATGGGTCTCCAACCTGCTCTCGCTGAAAGGGTTCAGACCCAAGCGTGTACATGGAGGGTCTGATTGGTGTAGTTCTGGCAGGGGTCTCATCATAAGCATCTAGGGAAACACCAGGGAAATAGCTCCCCTTGAAGGAAGGGCAAACAGATCTGGCTTATACACAAAGGGTCGCAATAAGAGGACCTGAACAGGAAGGTCAAAGCCAGTAGGAGGTACTGGGGCAGGGGACATACAGCAAGCAAAAGACGTACCGTTGGCATTGAATAGAGCCGGGAACACAGAGTGAGGGTCCTGGGGCTGCGGCCCTCAGAAGTCCAAGCAGAAAGGAGGCACTGGGCATTAGGACAGTCAGCCAGCAGGGAGCAGGGCCCAAGCCATTGAGCTGGATTCATGTCTAGGACTCATGCCAAGAGTGCCCTAGATGGCAACTAAGTCACCACGATGGGACTCGGGCACAGGACAAGAGAGTTTAACACCTAGCCAAAGTACCCAGTGGTCCATGATGCCAGGATAAGTCTTGAAGCAAGCATGACTGAGGCTGGTTTTAAAACTATCGGGGTGGGGGGGCTTCCCTGGTGGTGCAGTGGTTGAGAATCCGCCTGCCAATGCAGGGGACACGGGTTTGAGCCCTGGTCTGGGAAGATCCCACATGCCGCGGAGCAACTGGGCCCATGAGCCACAACTACTGAGCCTGAGCGTCTAGAGCCTCTGCTCCGCAACAAGACAGGCCGCGATAGTGAGAGGCCCGCGCGCTGCGAAGAAGAGTGGCCCCCACTTGCCGCAACTGGAGAAAGCCCTCGCGCAGAAATGAAGACCCAACACAGCCAAAAATAAAAGTAATAAATAAATAATAAATAAAAAATTTAAAAACAAAACCAGAAACGCAAAATCTGGAAAAAAGTTGAACACCTATATACCCACTGCAGACTTTACAATTAGTATTTTTCTTTTTAATAAATTTATTGATTTATTGATTTATTTTTAGCTGTGATGGGTCTTCGTTTCTGTGTGAGGGCTTTCTCCAGTTGTGGGGAGCGGGGGCCACTCTTCATTGCGGTGCGCGGGCCGCTCACTATCGCGGCCTCTCTTGTTGCGGAGCACAGGCTCCAGACGCGCAGGCTCAGTAGTTGTGGCTCACGGGCCCAGTTGCTCCACGGCATGTGGGATCTTCCCAGAGCAGGGCTCGAACCCGTGTCCCGTGCATTAGCAGGCAGATTCTCAACCACTGCGCCACCAGGGAAGCCCTACAATTAGTATTTTGAAAAAAAAAAAAAAAAAAAAAAACAAAGAACCTCAGTAAAAATGACTTAAGAGTCTTCAATTAATCCTTTTTTTGTCTTAGTAAAAGTGGAGGGAGATAAACAACCTTAGTAATCGTTACAGATAATATCCGGACTATGGGTGTGTCATTGGCAATGATATTATAACCAGTCCTGTAGTATTACAATGGGCTGGTCTTTGTCAAGGGCACTTTCAAATATTGTGCTGCTCTGCCCGAGCGCACTGCAGTGTAGATATGATGAGTCCCACTTCACAGAACATAAACTGAGACTCAGAGAGGATATATGATGCTTTATAACACCAATTACAGAAAAATTTAAAGAAAAAAATTTCCCATAGGCAAATCAGTACTGTTCTCTTAATCACGTTTTCTACACTTGTATTATTAAATTTTAACAAAATGAAATACTCCATCTAGTATTTTGTACCCTGCTTTTACACTACATCTTCCCACCATTAAATATTCTTGTAGAAAATCATTTTTAATGAATGAACTGTTTTCCATCCTTTTTAAAAAAAAACATCTTTATTGGAGTATAATTGCTTTACAATGGTGTGTTAGTTTCTGCTTTATAACAAAGTGAATCAGCTCTACATACACATATATCCCCATATCTCCTCCCTCTTGCGTCTCCCTCCCACCCTCCCTATCCCACCCCTCTAGGTGGTCACAAAGCACCGAGCTGATTTCCCTGTGCTACACGGCTGCTTCCCACTAGCTAGCTATTTTACATTTGGTAGTATATATAAGTCCATGCCACTCTCTCACTTCGTCCCGGCTTCCCCTTCCCCTTCCCCGTGTCCTCAAGTCCATTTTCTACGTCTGCGTCTTTATTTTCCATTCTTAAGTTGGGCCATCCGTTATTTAACCAACCCCGTATTGTGGGATTTTTAGGTAGCTTCTAATATTTTTTCTATTACACTACTGGCTTAGATGAATATTCTTGAACATAAGTCTTGTACATAAATTTGACTTTCACCTTAGGATAAGTTGCTAAAAGCAAAACTACTGGCTCAAAGTGTATGAACATTTTAAGGCTGTTGATACACAAATTGCCAAATTACCCTGCAGAAGGTTCGCACCAATTTCCATCCCCATCTGCAGCAACAGACGAAAACAGCCTTTTCCTTACATCCTTAGCAGCAAAGTTTGTGCATTCTTAAAACTTTCTACCAATGAGATGAGCAAAAAAGAAATAGATTTATAACTTGAATTTCTTTGTTAGGTAGTGAAGTTGAACATCTTTCCATATTTATTGGGGATAAGCTTCTGTTCTATTGTGACTGCCCTGTTGCATCTTCTACCCGTTTATCTGTCACTGTGTTGGGAGATGCTGGGATGCAGAACCTTCTTCGGTGCCTGGTGTGGTTCTGTTCCTGCTGACACAGAGTCCTCTCTCAGTAGAAGATGGCTGCTCCTTAGCACTGAGAAAAGTCAGCACCCCTACAGCCTGCCATGGGCCTAGAAATGATGTCTCAGTGGCTCTGGAGGAATTACATTCAGGTCCCTGGATTTAGCAACTCACCAGCAAGCAGAACTGGTACTTCAGGACTAAATGACTCTGCAGTGTATCAGTTCTCATGAACTTGACCTTCTTCCCACCTTTTCACCCAGTGACTGAATCAGGCCAAGCTGCGGTGGAGACACAGCTTCGTCTCTCTTCTCCCGGGAGTGGGACTGAAAAGCCAGTACAGAGCAGATCATCCCTGCAGACACTCGCTGGGTGACCCCGGGGCACAGCAGGAGGAAAGAAGGGTGATCATCCTCACCCTTCTTGGAGGGTGGAGCCACGTTCCAAAAACAGATGCAGTAAGCACGAACCACACAACCACCCAGATGAACTTGAACTCAGCAGTTGGAATGAATAAATAACCACTCCTTTCTGCAAGTCACTGCTCACCCTGTGCCTCTCTCCATTGGTGAGTGGTTCCTTCTGGCTTGAAATCACTACTGGTGACTTACCACTGCTGGTGCTTTACATTGTTGTTTCCCCCACGAGAATGTCAAGTTCAGGGCATCCAGTTCCTCCGCGTGAAACCCTTTGTAGTTGCTCTGGGTGAACGGATGAGTGAGAGATAAATGAACAAAACAATTTTTCCCTAGCACTTCCATGCTGTTTCTAAATGACAGATTTCCACAGCTCCCTCCCCCATACAACCACAGACTCTTTGAAGACATTTCTCTCTCTCCCCCCATGCCTGGCACAAAGGGGGATAAATGCAAATCGAGGGAATGAATAAACCAAACCTTATCTGGACCACAATAACGCCTACTTGAGCTCATCTTTCTTCTTTTTTTTTTTGATGTTTCAGTTTAAATTTTATTTCCTGCCCCCAAACATCCATTAAGCGCCCAGGAGAAGGAAAAGGGGATGTGACTAGCAATAGAGAGAAATGTTCTTCACAACAATGGCCATGGCAAGCTTAGGCACTTTTGGTGAAATCTCTCCGGGAAGTACTGGCAGAGGAATAAAAGGCAAACTGATACAGAAGTATTGCTTGGTGTGCATTTCCAGGCTCTGCCTTCTTTCTCATCTCTTGGTGGCAGGCGGAGGAAGAGGAGAAAAGATTAAACTTTTTGATAAACCGGCAGAATAAGCTTATCACATCCTCTCACTATCTCTGCATAGGTTCTAGTCTCTGCCGCATTATATAAGCTTTGCCCAAAGTAATGAACAGTTGAAAGTCAAATGTAATACTTCACCAAACAACTTAAAAATGCTTGCACACTGGAAAAGATTAAGTTGCAGAGAACACAAATGGACCCAGAGCAGCCTTTGCCAAAAGAGAATATTGTGCTAAATGTACAGCCATAGCTCTTTTCCATATGAAGAAACAGTCAGAAGGATAAAAGAACTTGGTCAAAATCACACAAGTAAGTAGGACAGAATCTGGTCTGTCTGTCTCTCCCAGGGTTGTGTTCTTTAACCACCAGGCTAGCTTTTCTCAAATCTGATTCATGCATAGAATAACTCTACCCCTCTGTTTGCCTTGAATATTCCCTGTATATACGTATGCCTGCTGCAGTTTTTCACATTGCCCACTTTGACTCCCAAAAGCAACGGAGAATACACAGTAATTTGGTCAGTCTCTCCATGGACCACTGTGGTGGGACTGCCCAGGAAGCTTATTAAAAGTGCAGCTTCCTGAGCCCTACTCCAGATCTAGATAAGTTTTGTGAGGGTTGGCTCAAGAATCCAGGTACAAGTGTTTTGAAGTGGTTTTGTGCAACCCCCCCAGGTGAGTCTCTCGCTCTCTTAAGTTAATAAACCATTTATTCTGCCTCCCGCAGATGCCCAGCCAGGTCCTGTTAAGGTAGGAGTCCCCGCACCACATCAGAGGGATGCTCCCAGCCAAGTCATCTCTGGAGCCTTGCAGAATCTGGATGGTCTCGTGCTTGCCCACCTGCCATGACAAACCTCTTCCAGAGCATTCCCCTTCCCATTTTACCTTCTACCACTCCCAAAGGCAGTCGGCTCCAATGAGGCCTGACTTCGTCTGTCCTAACGTGCACCCGCTCATTCAAGCAGTTTAGGAATACAAGGTGCTGTGGTTCTCAACCAGGGGGGCCCAACCTCTAAAATAGTAGTCCAAGCAGTCTCTACCTCCTGGGCACATCCCCTCTGCAACAGCCCCAGTAAACGAATGTCCCATCCTTGCTTTTTCAAGGTCGGCAACAGGGAGTCCCCTCCTAAAGAAGGTTCTCTCGCATTGCCACACTCTCAAAGGCTGCCCCCAGTGTGCTTCCTTCCTGTGGGCCTGATCAGGCTAAGGGCAGAGTTGTCTCTTTCCTTCTCTGAGTCGGACCAAATCGTCTTAGTAACACCTCTTCACAGTGGTGACCATGTGTTTCACGGGGGCTGCTGCTGAGCCTTTACCTCATCCTTTCATGGTGGAGAGAGGGAGGATTATACTGATTTTTACTTCTAGGGGAGAGGGGAGTGTAATGATTATGTTGTCATTTTGTATTATGTCCTTTGGTCATGAACTTGTTTTGAATTTCATATGAAAATGGGCCCACCATTCCCACTTTGTGAGGTCATTCAGCACCCTCATTTTGCACCTTTAACGTCTCTCTCAGTATCACTTGGAAATGTTTGAAATGGCATGAGCTTGTCCTCACATTCCTATCAGCTGTAAATCCGGAGCCCCAACATGAACCTAACCATTGAGCAGAACACCTCTCCACTACCTGTGTAACACTGGGTAGGCCCCTTCACCTCTTGCTTTTCTTCAGTCCTCAGTTGTGAAAATGTGAGGGTTCTATGAATTTATATTTGGGGCAGGACAAGGGCGAGGAGAATGTGTCTTTGCTTTTATTCTTCCAAACTGGAATGTCTTCCCTCTCTTCCCCATGGGTCCAAATCGCACTTGTCCTTCAGGTCCACTGCCAAGGAGCCTTCCCTGATTCCCCAGTCCACACAAATCTCTGCCTCTTATGGTCAGTGCCATACAACCTAGCTCTCTCTTACGTTAATCTTGCCTCTCAAGCCAATCTCAGAATGTGGGTCTCCTTTGCCTTCCTGGGGCCCCTAGGGCTGTGCCAGCCCACCGGCACGCCCCACGTGGGATGTCTGCTAGACTAGGGCATGAGTGGGGAGGCCCAGGTGTGAGGGGCCAGGCAGAGTACCTCTGCCCTCCCCCTGCTCTCCTCCACCAAGCTGCCCCTCCTCCTGAAGCCTGACCCCCAAGACACAGGTTCCTTATTATGACCTCACTGGGTAGTGATGACCTCACAGGCCTTCTCACAGTTTCCATGGCAGCATAACTGCCAAAGTGCTGCCCTCAGACAAACTTCCCTGACAGTTCTCCACCAGAAGTTCTCCAACCTCTTTGGTTGTCTGAGGGAGAATGTGTGACCGGATCCTCTATCTTTACTCGAACCTGAGCTCTGTTCCGTGGGTGGGCAGTGCGGCAGAAACACCGAGACCGGGCATCTCTAGAGGAGCCATGGTGTACACACCACCTCACCTGGCTGCCTCATGTTCCTGTGGGGCTTGCCCACTACGTATACCTGAGCGCGTTCCCAGCTGTAAGTAATACCAATGACCTGGGACATCTTCAGGGACCCACAGTGCTCACTGTTGAGGACAAGTGAAAGGTCATCCCTGGACAAGTGTGCAGGATGGTCCTGATCTTTATAAATCTAGCTTCCCCTTTGGGCTACAGGATGCTTCCATTCAGACCCTTTCCTGATTGGCCTCTTAGCAAAAGACAAGTGCATTTTTGTTGGCAAATGGTAAATGGAGCAGTTTGAGGAAGAGGGCCACTCTTGAAACACACCTTCAAACCCAGGCACCTCTGTGCTGTCATGTAGACATCTACATCGGTGCCCTCAGACACATCCCATCCTGAGCTGCTGAGTACTAGGGGAGAGGGTGGTGCCATATTGATGGGAAGACCGAAAGAACCAAGAGGGGTGTTGAAGTGCTAATGAGACTGGAGGGCTGAGGAGATGGTGTCCCAGGAGGCTGGGTTGATGTGAGCCTAGACTTGGTACCCAGAACGCGGGTCTCAGTCTCCTGATCACTCTGCCTCAGTATTTGGCCTTGTTCTAATCTACATAAAAGTATCAGAGGGCTAGAGTTCAGTGTGGTTGAAACAGGCAGTATAAATGGGGCCCAAGAGGGGCTGCCAAGGTGGGAGGGGTCCTTAACCAATTTATATTAGATTAGTTTTTCCCAAAACTTGAAAGACATTTCCATTAAAGCCTCAGAAGTGACAGACTGCAAGAAATGTTTTCTCTGGTGTGGAAGGGAGAGATGGAGAGGCTCATGATTGCAATGACTTTCGGGTTCTACTGTTTTCCCTGGAAACGGTGAAGAGACTTCCTCATGTGCTGCAGCCGTAGGCTCTAGGAATTGCTTTTGCAGCCAGTGTCCCTTCTCAAGGGACTCATAGAGGTGATGGGCCAAAGCTGTGTTTTGGATGTCAAGTAGATTAAAGGTCTTCAGCCAGAAAGTGGGAGAGACGTGAGAGAGGGAAATTCTGGCAGGAGGCTGTGTACAGCAGAAGTGACTGATCAGTTCTGATTTTCTTTGCAGCAGCAGTGGCTCCCTTTTCTCCCCCTTCCCCTGGTCACTACCATGTCCTCTACCGAGGGTGTGGAGAAACGCAGTTGGGCTGGCATGGGGAGACATACTGCCTGGTTGGTGGCTACCGGGCCTATGGGGATGTTCCTTTGGCCACGCCAGCAAAGGTGGAAGCAGAGAAGCCAGTCCCCAGACGTGCTCCCAAGAGAAAGCACTCTCCGGAAATGTCGCACAAAGATCTGGGATGCCCCAGACCCAAAATCCGGCGATTGGAGCATTCAAGCCATTTCGGACTAGAAGGTGCTTTGATTCTCAAGCAGGGTGGCCTAACCTCTGGGCACATCCCCTCTGTAACAGCCCCAGTAAACAAATGTCCCATCCTTGCTTTTTCAAGGTCGGCAACAGGGAGTCCCCTCCTAAAGAAGGTTCTCTCGCATTGCCACACTCTCAAAGGCTGCCCCCAGTGTGCTTCCTTCCTGTGGGCCTGATCAGGCTAAGGGCAGAGTTGTCTCTTTCCTTCTCTGAGTCGGACCAAATCGCCTTAGTAACACCTCTTCACAGTGTTGACCATGTGTTTCACGGGGGCTGCTGCTGAGCCTTTATCTCATCCTTTCATGGTGGAGAGAGGATTATAATGATTTTTACTCCTAGCGGAGAGGGTGGTGCCATATTGATGGGAAGACCGGAAGAACCAAGAGGGGTGTTGAAGTGCTAATGAGACTGGAGGGCTGAGGAGATGGTGTCCCAGGAGGCTGGGTTGATGTGAGCCTAGACTTGGTGCCCAGAATACGGTTCTCACTCTCCTGAACCCTCCGCCTCAGCATTTGGCCTTGTTCTAAACTACATAAAAGTATCAGAGGGCTAGAGTTCAGTGTGGTTGAAACAGGCAGTATAAATGGGGCCCAAGAGGGGTTGCCAAGGTGGGAGGGGTTCTTAACCAATTTATATTAGACTATTTTTTTCCGAAACTTGAAAGACATTTCCATTAAAGCCTCAGAAGTGACAGACTGCAAGAAATGTTTTCTCTGTTGTGGAAAGGAGAGATGGAGAGGCTCATGATTGCAATGACTTTCGGGTTCTACTGTTTTCCCTGGAAACGGTGAAGAGACTTCCTCATGTGCTGCAGCCGTAGGCTCTAGGAATTGCTTTTGCAGCCAGTGTCCCTTCTCTAGGGACTCATGGAGCTGATGGGCCAAGGCTGTGTTCTGGATGTCAAGTAGATTAAAGGTCTTCAGCCAGAAACTGGGAGAGACATGAGAGAGGGAAATTCTGGCACGAGACTGTGTACAGCAGAAGTGACTGATCAGTTCTGATTTTCTTTGCAGCAGCAGTTCCTTTGGCCACGCCAGCAAAGGTGGAAGCAGAGAAGCCAGTCCCCAGACGTGCTCCCAAGAGAAAGCACTCTCCGGAAAACTCGCACAAAGATCTGGGTTGCCCCAGACCCAAAATCCGGCGATTGGAGCCCGGTGCCAGGAGGTAGACCCCACAGAATCCTGCTGGCTGAGCCATTCTGAAGAGAGAGCAATGGTTTAACTGCCTAAGGCAGCGAATGCCTCTTCCTGCTGTGACCCACCCCGTCCCCCTACTGCCCATTGCCACAGATTAGAACTTTGAAAAGATGGGCACATCTATTAAAATGGCATCATATAAAAATAGGAAATGTTATATACATGTGCTTGATTATGCCATCATATGATGATCCTGCTTGACTTCCCTAACCTAATACGTTCACAAGAATTCTTTACAATCTTTAAAATACTTGATTTGTACACATTGTATATTTATGTATATATGGGTCTCCAACCTGCTCTCGCTGAAAGGGTTCAGACCCAAGCGTGTACATGGAGGGTCTGATTGGTGTAGTTCTGGCAGGGGTCTCATCATAAGCATCTAGGGAAACACCAGGGAAATAGCTCCCCTTGAAGGAAGGGCAAACAGATCTGGCTTATACACAAAGGGTCGCAATAAGAGGACCTGAACAGGAAGGTCAAAGCCAGTAGGAGGTACTGGGGCAGGGGACATACAGCAAGCAAAAGACGTACCGTTGGCATTGAATAGAGCCGGGAACACAGAGTGAGGGTCCTGGGGCTGCGGCCCTCAGAAGTCCAAGCAGAAAGGAGGCACTGGGCATTAGGACAGTCAGCCAGCAGGGAGCAGGGCCCAAGCCATTGAGCTGGATTCATGTCTAGGACTCATGCCAAGAGTGCCCTAGATGGCAACTAAGTCACCACGATGGGACTCGGGCACAGGACAAGAGAGTTTAACACCTAGCCAAAGTACCCAGTGGTCCATGATGCCAGGATAAGTCTTGAAGCAAGCATGACTGAGGCTGGTTTTAAAACTATCGGGGTGGGGGGGCTTCCCTGGTGGTGCAGTGGTTGAGAATCCGCCTGCCAATGCAGGGGACACGGGTTTGAGCCCTGGTCTGGGAAGATCCCACATGCCGCGGAGCAACTGGGCCCATGAGCCACAACTACTGAGCCTGAGCGTCTAGAGCCTCTGCTCCGCAACAAGACAGGCCGCGATAGTGAGAGGCCCGCGCACTGCGAAGAAGAGTGGCCCCCACTTGCCGCAACTGGAGAAAGCCCTCGCGCAGAAATGAAGACCCAACACAGCCAAAAATAAAAGTAATAAATAAATAATAAATAAAAAATTTAAAAACAAAACCAGAAACGTAAAATCTGGAAAAAAGTTGAACACCTATATACCCACTGCAGACTTTACAATTAGTATTTTTCTTTTTAATAAATTTATTGATTTATTGATTTATTTTTAGCTGTGATGGGTCTTCGTTTCTGTGTGAGGGCTTTCTCCAGTTGTGGGGAGCGGGGGCCACTCTTCATTGCGGTGCGCGGGCCGCTCACTATCGCGGCCTCTCTTGTTGCGGAGCACAGGCTCCAGACGCGCAGGCTCAGTAGTTGTGGCTCACGGGCCCAGTTGCTCCACGGCATGTGGGATCTTCCCAGAGCAGGGCTCGAACCCGTGTCCCGTGCATTAGCAGGCAGATTCTCAACCACTGCGCCACCAGGGAAGCCCTACAATTAGTATTTTGAAAAAAAAAAAAAAAAAAAAAACAAAGAACCTCAGTAAAAATGACTTAAGAGTCTTCAATTAATCCTTTTTTTGTCTTAGTAAAAGTGGAGGGAGATAAACAACCTTAGTAATCGTTACGGATAATATCCGGACTATGGGTGTGTCATTGGCAATGATATTATAACCAGTCCTGTAGTATTACAATGGGCTGGTCTTTGTCAAGGGCACTTTCAAATATTGTGCTGCTCTGCCCGAGCGCACTGCAGTGTAGATATGATGAGTCCCACTTCACAGAACATAAACTGAGACTCAGAGAGGATATATGATGCTTTATAACACCAATTACAGAAAAATTTAAAGAAAAAAATTTCCCGTAGTCAAATCAGTACTGTTCTCTTAATCACGTTTTCTACACTTGTATTATTAAATTTTAACAAAATGAAATACTCCATCTAGTATTTTGTACCCTGCTTTTACACTACATCTTCCCACCATTAAATATTCTTGTAGAAAATCATTTTTAATGAATGAACTGTTTTCCATCCTTTTTAAAAAAAAACATCTTTATTGGAGTATAATTGCTTTACAATGGTGTGTTAGTTTCTGCTTTATAACAAAGTGAATCAGCTCTACATACACATATATCCCCATATCTCCTCCCTCTTGCGTCTCCCTCCCACCCTCCCTATCCCACCCCTCTAGGTGGTCACAAAGCACCGAGCTGATTTCCCTGTGCTACACGGCTGCTTCCCACTAGCTAGCTATTTTACATTTGGTAGTATATATAAGTCCATGCCACTCTCTCACTTCGTCCCGGCTTCCCCTTCCCCTTCCCCGTGTCCTCAAGTCCATTTTCTACGTCTGCGTCTTTATTTTCCATTCTTAAGTTGGGCCATCCGTTATTTAACCAACCCCGTATTGTGGGATTTTTAGGTAGCTTCTAATATTTTTTCTATTACACTACTGGCTTAGATGAATATTCTTGAACATAAGTCTTGTACATAAATTTGACTTTCACCTTAGGATAAGTTGCTAAAAGCAAAACTACTGGCTCAAAGTGTATGAACATTTTAAGGCTGTTGATACACAAATTGCCAAATTACCCTGCAGAAGGTTCGCACCAATTTCCATCCCCATCTGCAGCAACAGACGAAAACAGCCTTTTCCTTACATCCTTAGCAGCAAAGTTTGTGCATTCTTAAAACTTTCTACCAATGAGATGAGCAAAAAAGAAATAGATTTATAACTTGAATTTCTTTGTTAGGTAGTGAAGTTGAACATCTTTCCATATTTATTGGGGATAAGCTTCTGTTCTATTGTGACTGCCCTGTTGCATCTTCTACCCGTTTATCTGTCACTGTGTTGGGAGATGCTGGGATGCAGAACCTTCTTCGGTGCCTGGTGTGGTTCTGTTCCTGCTGACACAGAGTCCTCTCTCAGTAGAAGATGGCTGCTCCTTAGCACTGAGAAAAGTCAGCACCCCTACAGCCTGCCATGGGCCTAGAAATGATGTCTCAGTGGCTCTGGAGGAATTACATTCAGGTCCCTGGATTTAGCAACTCACCAGCAAGCAGAACTGGTACTTCAGGACTAAATGACTCTGCAGTGTATCAGTTCTCATGAACTTGACCTTCTTCCCACCTTTTCACCCAGTGACTGAATCAGGCCAAGCTGCGGTGGAGACACAGCTTCGTCTCTCTTCTCCCGGGAGTGGGACTGAAAAGCCAGTACAGAGCAGATCATCCCTGCAGACACTCGCTGGGTGACCCCGGGGCACAGCAGGAGGAAAGAAGGGTGATCATCCTCACCCTTCTTGGAGGGTGGAGCCACGTTCCAAAAACAGATGCAGTAAGCACGAACCACACAACCACCCAGATGAACTTGAACTCAGCAGTTGGAATGAATAAATAACCCCTCCTTTCTGCAAGTCACTGCTCACCCTGTGCCTCTCTCCATTGGTGAGTGGTTCCTTCTGGCTTGAAATCACTACTGGTGACTTACCACTGCTGGTGCTTTACATTGTTGTTTCCCCCACGAGAATGTCAAGTTCAGGGCATCCAGTTCCTCCGCGTGAAACCCTTTGTAGTTGCTCTGGGTGAACGGATGAGTGAGAGATAAATGAACAAAACAATTTTTCCCTAGCACTTCCATGCTGTTTCTAAATGACAGATTTCCACAGCTCCCTCCCCCATACAACCACAGACTCTTTGAAGACATTTCTCTCTCTCCCCCCATGCCTGGCACAAAGGGGGATAAATGCAAATCGAGGGAATGAATAAACCAAACCTTATCTGGACCACAATAACGCCTACTTGAGCTCATCTTTCTTCTTTTTTTTTTTGATGTTTCAGTTTAAATTTTATTTCCTGCCCCCAAACATCCATTAAGCGCCCAGGAGAAGGAAAAGGGGATGTGACTAGCAATAGAGAGAAATGTTCTTCACAACAATGGCCATGGCAAGCTTAGGCACTTTTGGTGAAATCTCTCTGGGAAGTACTGGCAGAGGAATAAAAGGCAAACTGATACAGAAGTATTGCTTGGTGTGCATTTCCAGGCTCTGCCTTCTTTCTCATCTCTTGGTGGCAGGCGGAGGAAGAGGAGAAAAGGTTAAACTTTTTGATAAACCGGCAGAATAAGCTTATCACATCCTCTCACTATCTCTGCATAGGTTCTAGTCTCTGCCGCATTATATAAGCTTTGCCCAAAGTAATGAACAGTTGAAAGTCAAATGTAATACTTCACCAAACAACTTAAAAATGCTTGCACACTGGAAAAGATTAAGTTGCAGAGAACACAAATGGACCCAGAGCAGCCTTTGCCAAAAGAGAATATTGTGCTAAATGTACAGCCATAGCTCTTTTCCATATGAAGAAACAGTCAGAAGGATAAAAGAACTTGGTCAAAATCACACAAGTAAGTAGGACAGAATCTGGTCTGTCTGTCTCTCCCAGGGTTGTGTTCTTTAACCACCAGGCTAGCTTTTCTCAAATCTGATTCATGCATAGAATAACTCTACCCCTCTGTTTGCCTTGAATATTCCCTGTATATACGTATGCCTGCTGCAGTTTTTCACATTGCCCACTTTGACTCCCAAAAGCAACGGAGAATACACAGTAATTTGGTCAGTCTCTCCATGGACCACTGTGGTGGGACTGCCCAGGAAGCTTATTAAAAGTGCAGCTTCCTGAGCCCTACTCCAGATCTAGATAAGTTTTGTGAGGGTTGGCTCAAGAATCCAGGTACAAGTGTTTTGAAGTGGTTTTGTGCAACCCCCCCAGGTGAGTCTCTCGCTCTCTTAAGTTAATAAACCATTTATTCTGCCTCCCGCAGATGCCCAGCCAGGTCCTGTTAAGGTAGGAGTCCCCGCACCACATCAGAGGGATGCTCCCAGCCAAGTCATCTCTGGAGCCTTGGAGAATCTGGATGGTCTCGTGCTGGCCCACCTGCCATGACAAACCTCTTCCAGAGCATTCCCCTTCCCATTTTACCTTCTACCACTCCCAAAGGCAGTCGGCTCCAATGAGGCCTGACTTCGTCTGTCCTAACGTGCACCCGCTCATTCAAGCAGTTTAGGAATACAAGGTGCTGTGGTTCTCAACCAGGGGGGCCCAACCTCTAAAATAGTAGTCCAAGCAGTCTCTACCTCCTGGGCACATCCCCTCTGCAACAGCCCCAGTAAACGAATGTCCCATCCTTGCTTTTTCAAGGTCGGCAACAGGGAGTCCCCTCCTAAAGAAGGTTCTCTCGCATTGCCACACTCTCAAAGGCTGCCCCCAGTGTGCTTCCTTCCTGTGGGCCTGATCAGGCTAAGGGCAGAGTTGTCTCTTTCCTTCTCTGAGTCGGACCAAATCGTCTTAGTAACACCTCTTCACAGTGGTGACCATGTGTTTCACGGGGGCTGCTGCTGAGCCTTTACCTCATCCTTTCATGGTGGAGAGAGGGAGGATTATACTGATTTTTACTTCTAGGGGAGAGGGGAGTGTAATGATTATGTTGTCATTTTGTATTATGTCCTTTGGTCATGAACTTGTTTTGAATTTCATATGAAAATGGGCCCACCATTCCCACTTTGTGAGGTCATTCAGCACCCTCATTTTGCACCTTTAACGTCTCTCTCAGTATCACTTGGAAATGTTTGAAATGGCATGAGCTTGTCCTCACATTCCTATCAGCTGTAAATCCGGAGCCCCAACATGAACCTAACCATTGAGCAGAACACCTCTCCACTACCTGTGTAACACTGGGTAGGCCCCTTCACCTCTTGCTTTTCTTCAGTCCTCAGTTGTGAAAATGTGAGGGTTCTATGAATTTATATTTGGGGCAGGACAAGGGCGAGGAGAATGTGTCTTTGCTTTTATTCTTCCAAACTGGAATGTCTTCCCTCTCTTCCCCATGGGTCCAAATCGCACTTGTCCTTCAGGTCCACTGCCAAGGAGCCTTCCCTGATTCCCCAGTCCACACAAATCTCTGCCTCTTATGGTCACTGCCATACAACCTAGCTCTCTCTTACGTTAATCTTGCCTCTCAAGCCAATCTCAGAATGTGGGTCTCCTTTGCCTTCCTGGGGCCCCTAGGGCTGTGCCAGCCCACCGGCACGCCCCACGTGGGATGTCTGCTAGACTAGGGCATGAGTGGGGAGGCCCAGGTGTGAGGGGCCAGGCAGAGTACCTCTGCCCTCCCCCTGCTCTCCTCCACCAAACTGCCCCTCCTCCTGAAGCCTGACCCCCAAGTCACAGGTTCCTTATTATGACCTCACTGGGTAGTGATGACCTCACAGGCCTTCTCACAGTTTCCATGGCAGCATAACTGCCAAAGTGCTGCCCTCAGACAAACTTCCCTGACAGTTCTCCACCAGAAGTTCTCCAACCTCTTTGGTTGTCTGAGGGAGAATGTGTGACCGGATCCTCTATCTTTACTCGAACCTGAGCTCTGTTCCGTGGGTGGGCAGTGCGGCAGAAACACCGAGACCGGGCATCTCTAGAGGAGCCATGGTGTACACACCACCTCACCTGGCTGCCTCATGTTCCTGTGGGGCTTGCCCACTACGTATACCTGAGCGCGTTCCCAGCTGTAAGTAATACCAATGACCTGGGACATCTTCAGGGACCCACAGTGCTCACTGTTGAGGACAAGTGAAAGGTCATCCCTGGACAAGTGTGCAGGATGGTCCTGATCTTTATAAATCTAGCTTCCCCTTTGGGCTACAGGATGCTTCCATTCAGACCCTTTCCTGATTGGCCTCTTAGCAAAAGACAAGTGCATTTTTGTTGGCAAATGGTAAATGGAGCAGTTTGAGGAAGAGGGCCACTCTTGAAACACACCTTCAAACCCAGGCACCTCTGTGCTGTCATGTAGACATCTACATCGGTGCCCTCAGACACATCCCATCCTGAGCTGCTGAGTACTAGGGGAGAGGGTGGTGCCATATTGATGGGAAGACCGAAAGAACCAAGAGGGGTGTTGAAGTGCTAATGAGACTGGAGGGCTGAGGAGATGGTGTCCCAGGAGGCTGGGTTGATGTGAGCCTAGACTTGGTACCCAGAACGCGGGTCTCAGTCTCCTGATCACTCTGCCTCAGTATTTGGCCTTGTTCTAATCTACATAAAAGTATCAGAGGGCTAGAGTTCAGTGTGGTTGAAACAGGCAGTATAAATGGGGCCCAAGAGGGGCTGCCAAGGTGGGAGGGGTCCTTAACCAATTTATATTAGATTAGTTTTTCCCAAAACTTGAAAGACATTTCCATTAAAGCCTCAGAAGTGACAGACTGCAAGAAATGTTTTCTCTGGTGTGGAAGGGAGAGATGGAGAGGCTCATGATTGCAATGACTTTCGGGTTCTACTGTTTTCCCTGGAAACGGTGAAGAGACTTCCTCATGTGCTGCAGCCGTAGGCTCTAGGAATTGCTTTTGCAGCCAGTGTCCCTTCTCAAGGGACTCATAGAGGTGATGGGCCAAAGCTGTGTTTTGGATGTCAAGTAGATTAAAGGTCTTCAGCCAGAAAGTGGGAGAGACGTGAGAGAGGGAAATTCTGGCAGGAGGCTGTGTACAGCAGAAGTGACTGATCAGTTCTGATTTTCTTTGCAGCAGCAGTGGCTCCCTTTTCTCACCCTACCCCTGGTCACTACCATGTCCTCTACCGAGGGTGTGGAGAAACGCAGTTGGGCTGGCATGGGGAGACATACTGCCTGGTTGGTGGCTACCGGGCCTACGGGGATGTTCCTTTGGCCACGCCAGCAAAGGTGGAAGCAGAGAAGCCAGTCCCCAGACGTGCTCCCAAGAGAAAGCACTCTCCGGAAATGTCGCACAAAGATCTGGGATGCCCCAGACCCAAAATCCGGCGATTGGAGCATTCAAGCCATTTCGGACTAGAAGGTGCTTTGATTCTCAAGCAGGGTGGCCTAACCTCTGGGCACATCCCCTCTGTAACAGCCCCAGTAAACAAATGTCCCATCCTTGCTTTTTCAAGGTCGGCAACAGGGAGTCCCCTCCTAAAGAAGGTTCTCTCGCATTGCCACACTCTCAAAGGCTGCCCCCAGTGTGCTTCCTTCCTGTGGGCCTGATCAGGCTAAGGGCAGAGTTGTCTCTTTCCTTCTCTGAGTCGGACCAAATCGCCTTAGTAACACCTCTTCACAGTGTTGACCATGTGTTTCACGGGGGCTGCTGCTGAGCCTTTATCTCATCCTTTCATGGTGGAGAGAGGATTATAATGATTTTTACTCCTAGCGGAGAGGGTGGTGCCATATTGATGGGAAGACCAGAAGAACCAAGAGGGGTGTTGAAGTGCTAATGAGACTGGAGGGCTGAGGAGATGGTGTCCCAGGAGGCTGGGTTGATGTGAGCCTAGACTTGGTGCCCAGAATACGGTTCTCACTCTCCTGAACCCTCCGCCTCAGCATTTGGCCTTGTTCTAAACTACATAAAAGTATCAGAGGGCTAGAGTTCAGTGTGGTTGAAACAGGCAGTATAAATGGGGCCCAAGAGGGGTTGCCAAGGTGGGAGGGGTTCTTAACCAATTTATATTAGACTATTTTTTTCCGAAACTTGAAAGACATTTCCATTAAAGCCTCAGAAGTGACAGACTGCAAGAAATGTTTTCTCTGTTGTGGAAAGGAGAGATGGAGAGGCTCATGATTGCAATGACTTTCGGGTTCTACTGTTTTCCCTGGAAACGGTGAAGAGACTTCCTCATGTGCTGCAGCCGTAGGCTCTAGGAATTGCTTTTGCAGCCAGTGTCCCTTCTCTAGGGACTCATGGAGCTGATGGGCCAAGGCTGTGTTCTGGATGTCAAGTAGATTAAAGGTCTTCAGCCAGAAACTGGGAGAGACATGAGAGAGGGAAATTCTGGCACGAGACTGTGTACAGCAGAAGTGACTGATCAGTTCTGATTTTCTTTGCAGCAGCAGTTCCTTTGGCCACGCCAGCAAAGGTGGAAGCAGAGAAGCCAGTCCCCAGACGTGCTCCCAAGAGAAAGCACTCTCCGGAAAACTCGCACAAAGATCTGGGTTGCCCCAGACCCAAAATCCGGCGATTGGAGCCCGGTGCCAGGAAGTAGACCCCACAGAATCCTGCTGGCTGAGCCATTCTGAAGAGAGAGCAATGGTTTAACTGCCTAAGGCAGCGAATGCCTCTTCCTGCTGTGACCCACCCCGTCCCCCTACTGCCCATTGCCACAGATTAGAACTTTGAAAAGATGGGCACATCTATTAAAATGGAATCATATAAAAATAGGAAATGTTATATACATGTGCTTGATTATGCCATCATATGATGATCCTGCTTGACTTCCCTAACCTAATACGTTCACAAGAATTCTTTACAATCTTTAAAATACTTGATTTGTACACATTGTATATTTATGTATATATGGGTCTCCAACCTGCTCTCGCTGAAAGGGTTCAGACCCAAGCGTGTACATGGAGGGTCTGATTGGTGTAGTTCTGGCAGGGGTCTCATCATAAGCATCTAGGGAAACACCAGGGAAATAGCTCCCCTTGAAGGAAGGGCAAACAGATCTGGCTTATACACAAAGGGTCGCAATAAGAGGACCTGAAACAGGAAGGTCAAAGCCAGTAGGAGGTACTGGGGCAGGGGACATACAGCAAGCAAAAGACGTACCGTTGGCATTGAATAGAGCCGGGAACACAGAGTGAGGGTCCTGGGGCTGCGGCCCTCAGAAGTCCAAGCAGAAAGGAGGCACTGGGCATTAGGACAGTCAGCCAGCAGGGAGCAGGGCCCAAGCCATTGAGCTGGATTCATGTCTAGGACTCATGCCAAGAGTGCCCTAGATGGCAACTAAGTCACCACGATGGGACTCGGGCACAGGACAAGAGAGTTTAACACCTAGCCAAAGTATCCAGTGGTCCATGATGCCAGGATAAGTCTTGAAGCAAGCATGACTGAGGCTGGTTTTAAAACTATCGGGGTGGGGGGGCTTCCCTGGTGGTGCAGTGGTTGAGAATCCGCCTGCCAATGCAGGGGACACGGGTTTGAGCCCTGGTCTGGGAAGATCCCACATGCCGCGGAGCAACTGGGCCCATGAGCCACAACTACTGAGCCTGAGCGTCTAGAGCCTCTGCTCCGCAACAAGACAGGCCGCGATAGTGAGAGGCCCGCGCGCCGCGAAGAAGAGTGGCCCCCACTTGCCGCAACTGGAGAAAGCCCTCGCGCAGAAATGAAGACCCAACACAGCCAAAAATAAAAGTAATAAATAAATAATAAATAAAAAATTTAAAAACAAAACCAGAAACGTAAAATCTGGAAAAAAGTTGAACACCTATATACCCACTGCAGACTTTACAATTAGTATTTTTCTTTTTAATAAATTTATTGATTTATTGATTTATTTTTAGCTGTGATGGGTCTTCGTTTCTGTGTGAGGGCTTTCTCCAGTTGTGGGGAGCGGGGGCCACTCTTCATTGCGGTGCGCGGGCCGCTCACTATCGCGGCCTCTCTTGTTGCGGAGCACAGGCTCCAGACGCGCAGGCTCAGTAGTTGTGGCTCACGGGCCCAGTTGCTCCACGGCATGTGGGATCTTCCCAGAGCAGGGCTCGAACCCGTGTCCCGTGCATTAGCAGGCAGATTCTCAACCACTGCGCCACCAGGGAAGCCCTACAATTAGTATTTTGAAAAAAAAAAACAAAGAACCTCAGTAAAAATGACTTAAGAGTCTTCAATTAATCCTTTTTTTGTCTTAGTAAAAGTGGAGGGAGATAAACAACCTTAGTAATCGTTATGGATAATATCCGGACTATGGGTGTGTCATTGGCAATGATATTATAACCAGTCCTGGAGTATTACAATGGGCTGGTCATTGTCAAGGGCACTTTCAAATATTGTGCTGCTCTGCCCGAGCGCACTGCAGTGTAGATATGATGAGTCCCACTTCACAGAACATAAACTGAGACTCAGAGAGGATATATGATGCTTTATAACACCAATTACAGAAAAATTTAAAGAAAAAAATGTCCCGTAGTCAAATCAGTACTGTTCTCTTAATCACGTTTTCTACACTTGTATTATTAAATTTTAACAAAATGAAATACTCCATCTAGTATTTTGTACCCTGCTTTTACACTACATCTTCCCACCATTAAATATTCTTGTAGAAAATCATTTTTAATGAATGAACTGTTTTCCATCCTTTTTTAAAAAAAAATCTTTATTGGAGTATAATTGCTTTACAATGGTGTGTTAGTTTCTGCTTTATAACAAAGTGAATCAGCTCTACATACACATATATCCCCATATCTCCTCCCTCTTGCGTCTCCCTCCCACCCTCCCTATCCCACCCCTCTAGGTGGTCACAAAGCACCGAGCTGATCTCCCTGTGCTACGCGGCTGCTTCCCACTAGCTAGCTATTTTACATTTGGTAGTATATATAAGTCCATGCCACTCTCTCAATTCGTCCCAGCTTCCCCTTCCCCTTCCCTGTGTCCTCAAGTCCATTTTCTACGTCTGTGTCTTTATTTTCCATTCTTAAGTTGGGCCATCCGTTATTTAACCAACCCCGTATTGTGGGATTTTTAGGTAGCTTCTAATATTTTTTCTATTACACTACTGGCTTAGATGAATATTCTTGAACATAAGTCTTGTACATAAATTTGAGTTTCACCTTAGGATAAGTTGCTAAAAGCAAAACTACTGGCTCAAAGTGTATGAACATTTTAAGGCTGTTGATACACAAATTGCCAAATTACCCTGCAGAAGGTTCGCACCAATTTCCATCCCCATCTGCAGCAACAGACGAAAACAGCCTTTTCCTTACATCCTTAGCAGCAAAGTTTGTGCATTCTTAAAACTTTCTACCAATGAGATGAGCAAAAAAGAAATAGATTTATAACTTGAATTTCTTTGTTAGGTAGTGAAGTTGAACATCTTTCCATATTTATTGGGGATAAGCTTCTGTTCTATTGTGACTGCCCTGTTGCATCTTCTACCCGTTTATCTATCACTGTGTTGGGAGATGCTGGGATGCAGAACCTTCTTCGGTGCCTGGTGTGGTTCTGTTCCTGCTGACACAGAGTCCTCTCTCAGTAGAAGATGGCTGCTCCTTAGCACTGAGAAAAGTCAGCACCCCTACAGCCTGCCATGGGCCTAGAAATGATGTCTCAGTGGCTCTGGAGGAATTACATTCAGGTCCCTGGATTTAGCAACTCACCAGCAAGCAGAACTGGTACTTCAGTTCTAAATGACTCTGCAGTGTATCAGTTCTCATGAACTTGACCTTCTTCCCACCTTTTCACCCAGTGACTGAATCAGGCCAAGCTGCGGTGGAGACACAGCTTCGTCTCTCTTCTCCCGGGAGTGGGACTGAAAAGACAGTACAGAGCAGATCATCCCTGCAGACACTCGCTGGGTGACCCCGGGGCACAGCAGGAGGAAAGAAGGGTGATCATCCTCACCCTTCTTGGAGGGTGGAGCCACGTTCCAAAAACAGAAGCAGTAAGCACGAACCACACAACCACCCAGACGAACTTGAACTCAGCAGTTGGAATGAATAAATAACCCCTCCTTTCTGCAAGTCACTGCTCACCCTGTGCCTCTCTCCATTGGTGAGTGGTTCCTTCTGGCTTGAAATCACTACTGGTGACTTACCACTGCTGGTGCTTTACATTGTTGTTTCCCCCACGAGAATGTCAAGTTCAGGGCATCCAGTTCCTCCGCGTGAAACCCTTTGTAGTTGCTCTGGGTGAACGGATGAGTGAGAGATAAATGAACAAAACAATTTTTCCCTAGCACTTCCATGCTGTTTCTAAATGACAGATTTCCACAGCTCCCTCCCCCATACAACCACAGACTCTTTGAAGACATTTCTCTCTCTCCCCCCATGCCTGGCACAAAGGGGGATAAATGCAAATCGAGGGAATGAATAAACCAAACCTTATCTGGACCACAATAACGCCTACTTGAGCTCATCTTTCTTCTTTTTTTTTTTGATGTTTCAGTTTAAATTTTATTTCCTGCCCCCAAACATCCATTAAGCGCCCAGGAGAAGGAAAAGAGGATGTGACTAGCAATAGAGAGAAATGTTCTTCACAACAATGGCCATGGCAAGCTTAGGCACTTTTGGTGAAATCTCTCTGGGAAGTACTGGCAGAGGAATAAAAGGCAAACTGACACAGAAGTATTGCTTGGTGTGCATTTCCAGGCTCTGCCTTCTTTCTCATCTCTTGGTGGCAGGCGGAGGAAGAGGAGAAAAGGTTAAACTTTTTGATAAACCGGCAGAATAAGCTTATCACATCCTCTCACTATCTCTGCATAGGTTCTAGTCTCTGCCGCATTATATAAGCTTTGCCCAAAGTAATGAACAGTTGAAAGTCAAATGTAATACTTCACCAAACAACTTAAAAATGCTTGCACACCGGAAAAGATTAAGTTGCAGAGAACACAAATGGACCCAGAGCAGCCTTTGCCAAAAGAGAATATTGTGCTAAATGTACAGCCATAGCTCTTTTCCATATGAAGAAACAGTCAGAAGGATAAAAGAACTTGGTCAAAATCACACAAGTAAGTAGGACAGAATCTGGTCTGTCTGTCTCTCCCAGGGTTGTGTTCTTTAACCACCACGCTAGCTTTTCTCAAATCTGATTCACGCATAGAATAACTCTACCCCTCTGTTTGCCTTGAATATTCCCTGTATATACGTATGCCTGCTGCAGTTTTTCACATTGCCCACTTTGACTCCCAAAAGCAACGGAGAATACACAGTAATTTGGTCAGTCTCTCCATGGACCACTGTGGTGGGACTGCCCAGGAAGCTTATTAAAAGTGCAGCTTCCTGAGCCCTACTCCAGATCTAGATAAGTTTTGTGAGGGTTGGCTCAAGAATCCAGGTACAAGTCTTTTGAAGTGGTTTTGTGCAACCCCCCAGGTGAGTCTCTCGCTCTCTTAAGTTAATAAACCATTTATTCTGCCTCCCGCAGATGCCCAGCCAGGTCCTGTTAAGGTAGGAGTCCCCGCACCACATCAGAGGGATGCTCCCAGCCAAGTCATCTCTGGAGCCTTGGAGAATCTGGATGGTCTCGTGCTGGCCCACCTGCCATGACAAACCTCTTCCAGAGCATTCCCCTTCCCATTTTACCTTCTACCACTCCCAAAGGCAGTCGGCTCCAATGAGGCCTGACTTCGTCTGTCCTAACGTGCACCCGCTCATTCAAGCAGTTTAGGAATACAAGGTGCTGTGGTTCTCAACCAGGGGGGCCCAACCTCTAAAATAGTAGTCCAAGCAGTCTCTACCTCCTGGGCACATCCCCTCTGCAACAGCCCCAGTAAACGAATGTCCCATCCTTGCTTTTTCAAGGTCGGCAACAGGGAGTCCCCTCCTAAAGAAGGTTCTCTCGCATTGCCACACTCTCAAAGGCTGCCCCCAGTGTGCTTCCTTCCTGTGGGCCTGATCAGGCTAAGGGCAGAGTTGTCTCTTTCCTTCTCTGAGTCGGACCAAATCGTCTTAGTAACACCTCTTCACAGTGGTGACCATGTGTTTCACGGGGGCTGCTGCTGAGCCTTTACCTCATCCTTTCATGGTGGAGAGAGGGAGGATTATACTGATTTTTACTTCTAGGGGAGAGGGGAGTGTAATGATTATGTTGTCATTTTGTATTATGTCCTTTGGTCATGAACTTGTTTTGAATTTCATATGAAAATGGGCCCACCATTCCCACTTTGTGAGGTCATTCAGCACCCTCATTTTGCACCTTTAACGTCTCTCTCAGTATCACTTGGAAATGTTTGAAATGGCATGAGCTTGTCCTCACATTCCTATCAGCTGTAAATCCGGAGCCCCAACATGAACCTAACCATTGAGCAGAACACCTCTCCACTACCTGTGTAACACTGGGTAGGCCCCTTCACCTCTTGCTTTTCTTCAGTCCTCAGTTGTGAAAATGTGAGGGTTCTATGAATTTATATTTGGGGCAGGACAAGGGCGAGGAGAATGTGTCTTTGCTTTTATTCTTCCAAACTGGAATGTCTTCCCTCTCTTCCCCATGGGTCCAAATCGCACTTGTCCTTCAGGTCCACTGCCAAGGAGCCTTCCCTGATTCCCCAGTCCACACAAATCTCTGCCTCTTAGGGTCAGTGCCATACAACCTAGCTCTCTCTTACGTTAATCTTGCCTCTCAAGCCAATCTCAGAATGTGGGTCTCCTTTGCCTTCCTGGGGCCCCTAGGGCTGTGCCAGCCCACCGGCACGCCCCACCTGGGATGTCTGCTAGACTAGGGCATGAGTGGGGAGGCCCAGGTGTGAGGGGCCAGGCAGAGTACCTCTGCCCTCCCCCTGCTCTCCTCCACCAAACTGCCCCTCCTCCTGAAGCCTGACCCCCAAGTCACAGGTCCCTTATTATGACCTCACTGGGTAGTGATGACCTCACAGGCCTTCTCACAGTTTCCATGGCAGCATAACTGCCAAAGTGCTGCCCTCAGACAAACTTCCCTGACAGTTCTCCACCAGAAGTTCTCCAACCTCTTTGGTTGTCTGAGGGAGAATGTGTGACCGGATCCTCTATCTTTACTCGAACCTGAGCTCTGTTCCGTGGGTGGGCAGTGCGGCAGAAACACCGAGACCGGGCATCTCTAGAGGAGCCATGGTGTACACACCACCTCACCTGGCTGCCTCATGTTCCTGTGGGGTTTGCCCACTACGTATACCTGAGCGCGTTCCCAGCTGTAAGTAATACCAATGACCTGGGACATCTTCAGGGACCCACAGTGCTCACTGTTGAGGACAAGTGAAAGGTCATCCCTGGACAAGTGTGCAGGATGGTCCTGATCTTTATAAATCTAGCTTCCCCTTTGGGCTACAGGATGCTTCCATTCAGACCCTTTCCTGATTGGCCTCTTAGCAAAAGACAAGTGCATTTTTGTTGGCAAATGGTAAATGGAGCAGTTTGAGGAAGAGGGCCACTCTTGAAACACACCTTCAAACCCAGGCACCTCTGTGCTGTCATGTAGACATCTACATCGGTGCCCTCAGACACATCCCATCCTGAGCTGCTGAGTACTAGGGGAGAGGGTGGTGCCATATTGATGGGAAGACCGGAAGAACCAAGAGGGGTGTTGAAGTGCTAATGAGACTGGAGGGCTGAGGAGATGGTGTCCCAGGAGGCTGGGTTGATGTGAGCCTAGACTTGGTACCCAGAACGCGGGTCTCAGTCTCCTGATCACTCTGCCTCAGTATTTGGCCTTGTTCTAATCTACATAAAAGTATCAGAGGGCTAGAGTTCAGTGTGGTTGAAACAGGCAGTATAAATGGGGCCCAAGAGGGGCTGCCAAGGTGGGAGGGGTCCTTAACCAATTTATATTAGATTAGTTTTTCCCAAAACTTGAAAGACATTTCCATTAAAGCCTCAGAAGTGACAGACTGCAAGAAATGTTTTCTCTGGTGTGGAAGGGAGAGATGGAGAGGCTCATGATTGCAATGACTTTCGGGTTCTACTGTTTTCCCTGGAAACGGTGAAGAGACTTCCTCATGTGCTGCAGCCGTAGGCTCTAGGAATTGCTTTTGCAGCCAGTGTCCCTTCTCAAGGGACTCATAGAGGTGATGGGCCAAAGCTGTGTTTTGGATGTCAAGTAGATTAAAGGTCTTCAGCCAGAAAGTGGGAGAGACGTGAGAGAGGGAATTCTGGCAGGAGGCTGTGTACAGCAGAAGTGACTGATCAGTTCTGATTTTCTTTGCAGCAGCAGTGGCTCCCTTTTCTCCCCCTACCCCTGGTCACTACCATGTCCTCTACCGAGGGTGTGGAGAAACGCAGTTGGGCTGGCATGGGGAGACATACTGCCTGGTTGGTGGATACCGGGCCTATGGGGATGTTCCTTTGGCCACGCCAGCAAAGGTGGAAGCAGAGAAGCCAGTCCCCCGACGTGCTCCCAAGAGAAAGCACTCTCCGGAAATGTCACACAAAGATCTGGGTTGCCCCAGACCCAAAATCCGGCGATTGGAGCATTCAAGCCATTTCGGACTAGAAGGTGCTTTGATTCTCAAGCAGGGTGGCCTAACCTCTGGGCACATCCCCTCTGTAACAGCCCCAGTAAACAAATGTCCCATCCTTGCTTTTTCAAGGTCGGCAACAGGGAGTCCCCTCCTAAAGAAGGTTCTCTCACATTGCCTCACTCTCAAAGGCTGCCCCCAGTGTGCTTCCTTCCTGTGGGCCTGATCAGGCTAAGGGCAGAGTTGTCTCTTTCCTTCTCTGAGTCGGACCAAATCGCCTTAGTAACACCTCTTCACAGTGTTGACCATGTGTTTCACGGGGGCTGCTGCTGAGCCTTTATCTCATCCTTTCATGGTGGAGAGAGGATTATAATAATTTTTACTCCTAGCGGAAAGGGTGGAGCCATATTGATGGGAAGACCGGAAGAACCAAGAGGGGTGTTGAAGTGCTAATGAGACTGGAGGGCTGAGGAGATGGTGTCCCAGGAGGCTGGGTTGATGTGAGCCTAGACTTGGTGCCCAGAATACGGTTCTCAGTCTCCTGATCCCTCCGCCTCAGCATTTGCCCTTGTTCTAAACTACATAAAAGTATCAGAGGGCTAGAGTTCAGTGTGGTTGAAACAGGCAGTATAAATGGGGCCCAAGAGGGGTTGCCAAGGTGGGAGGGGTTCTTAACCAATTTATATTAGACTATTTTTTTCCGAAACTTGAAAGACATTTCCATTAAAGCCTCAGAAGTGACAGACTGCAAGAAATGTTTTCTCTGTTGTGGAAAGGAGAGATGGAGAGGCTCATGATTGCAATGACTTTCGGGTTCTACTGTTTTCCCTGGAAACGGTGAAGAGACTTCCTCATGTGCTGCAGCCGTAGGCTCTAGGAATTGCTTTTGCAGCC
Source organism: Balaenoptera physalus (assembly GCF_965194825.1). Lineage (NCBI taxonomy): Eukaryota > Metazoa > Chordata > Mammalia > Artiodactyla > Balaenopteridae > Balaenoptera > Balaenoptera physalus. The sequence goes on along the minus strand of NW_028125488.1, from coordinate 121,302 downwards.
AGTGTCCCTTCTCTAGGGACTCATGGAGCTGATGGGCCAAGGCTGTGTTCTGGATGTCAAGTAGATTAAAGGTCTTCAGCCAGAAACTGGGAGAGACATGAGAGAGGGAAATTCTGGCACGAGACTGTGTACAGCAGAAGTGACTGATCAGTTCTGATTTTCTTTGCAGCAGCAGTTCCTTTGGCCACGCCAGCAAAGGTGGAAGCAGAGAAGCCAGTCCCCAGACGTGCTCCCAAGAGAAAGCACTCTCCGGAAAACTCGCACAAAGATCTGGGTTGCCCCAGACCCAAAATCCGGCGATTGGAGCCCGGTGCCAGGAGGTAGACCCCACAGAATCCTGCTGGCTGAGCCATTCTGAAGAGAGAGCAATGGTTTAACTGCCTAAGGCAGCGAATGCCGCTTCCTGCTGTGACCCACCCCGTCCCCCTACTGCCCACTGCCACAGATTAGAACTTTGAAAAGATGGGCACATCTATTAAAATGGCATCATATAAAAATAGGAAATGTTATATACATGTGCTTGATTATGCCATCATATGATGATCCTGCTTGACTTCCCTAACCTAATACGTTCACAAGAATTCTTTACAATCTTTAAAATACTTGATTTGTACACATTGTATATTTATGTATATATGGGTCTCCAACCTGCTCTCGCTGAAAGGGTTCAGACCCAAGCGTGTACATGGAGGGTCTGATTGGTGTAGTTCTGGCAGTGGTCTCATCATAAGCATCTAGGGAAACACCAGGGAAATAGCTCCCCTTGAAGGAAGGGCAAACAGATCTGGCTTATACACAAAGGGTCGCAATAAGAGGACCTGAAACAGGAAGGTCAAAGCCAGTAGGAGGTACTGGGGCAGGGGACATACAGCAAGCAAAAGACGTACCGTTGGCATTGAATAGAGCCGGGAACACAGAGTGAGGGTCCTGGGGCTTCGGCCCTCAGAAGTCCAAGCAGAAAGGAGGCACTGGGCATTAGGACAGTCAGCCAGCAGGGAGCAGGGCCCAAGCCATTGAGCTGGATTCATGTCTAGGACTCATGCCAAGAGTGCCCTAGATGGCAACTAAGTCACCACGATGGGACTCGGGCACAGGACAAGAGAGTTTAACACCTAGCCAAAGTATCCAGTGGTCCATGATGCCAGGATAAGTCTTGAAGCAAGCATGACTGAGGCTGGTTTTAAAACTATCGGGGTGGGGGGGCTTCCCTGGTGGTGCAGTGGTTGAGAATCTGCCTGCCAATGCAGGGGACACGGGTTTGAGCCCTGGTCTGGGAAGATCCCACATGCCGCGGAGCAACTGGGCCCATGAGCCACAACTACTGAGCCTGAGCGTCTAGAGCCTCTGCTCCGCAACAAGACAGGCCGCGATAGTGAGAGGCCCGCGCGCCGCGAAGAAGAGTGGCCCCCACTTGCTGCAACTGGAGAAAGCCCTCGCACAGAAATGAAGACCCAACACAGCCAAAAATAAAAGTAATAAATAAATAATAAATAAAAAATTTAAAAACAAAACCAGAAACGTAAAATCTGGAAAAAAGTTGAACACCTATATACCCACTGCAGACTTTACAATTAGTATTTTTCTTTTTAATAAATTTATTGATTTATTGATTTATTTTTAGCTGTGATGGGTCTTCGTTTCTGTGTGAGGGCTTTCTCCAGTTGTGGGGAGCGGGGGCCACTCTTCATTGCGGTGCGCGGGCCGCTCACTATTGCGGCCTCTCTTGTTGCGGAGCACAGGCTCCAGACGCGCAGGCTCAGTAGTTGTGGCTCACGGGCCCAGTTGCTCCACGGCATGTGGGATCTTCCCAGAGCAGGGCTCGAACCCGTGTCCCGTGCATTAGCAGGCAGATTCTCAAACACTGCGCCACCAGGGAAGCCCTACAATTAGTATTTTGAAAAAAAAAAAAAAAAAAAAACAAAGAACCTCAGTAAAAATGACTTAAGAGTCTTCAATTAATCCTTTTTTTGTCTTAGTAAAAGTGGAGGGAGATAAACAACCTTAGTAATCGTTACGGATAATATCCGGACTATGGGTGTGTCATTGGCAATGATATTATAACCACTCCTGGAGTATTACAATGGGCTGGTCATTGTCAAGGGCACTTTCAAATATTGTGCTGCTCTGCCCGAGCGCACTACAGTGTAGATATGATGAGTCCCACTTCACAGAACATAAACTGACACTCAGAGAGGATATATGATGCTTTATAACACCAATTACAGAAAAATTTAAAGAAAAAAATGTCCCGTAGTCAAATCAGTACTGTTCTCTTAATCACGTTTTCTACACTTGTATTATTAAATTTTAACAAAATGAAATACTCCATCTAGTATTTTGTACCCTGCTTTTACACTACATCTTCCCACCATTAAATATTCTTGTAGAAAATCATTTTTAATGAATGAACTGTTTTCCATCCTTTTTTAAAAAAAACATCTTTATTGGAGTATAATTGCTTTACAATGGTGTGTTAGTTTCTGCTTTATAACAAAGTGAATCAGCTCTACATACACATATATCCCCATATCTCCTCCCTCTTGCGTCTCCCTCCCACCCTCCCTATCCAACCCCTCTAGGTGGTCACAAAGCACCGAGCTGATTTCCCTGTGCTACGCGGCTGCTTCCCACTACCTAGCTATTTTACATTTGGTAGTATATACAAGTCCATGCCACTCTCTCACTTCGTCCCAGCTTCCCCTTCCCCTTCCCCGTGTCCTCAAGTCCATTTTCTACGTCTGCGTCTTTATTTTCCATTCTTAAGTTGGGCCATCCGTTATTTAACCAACCCCGTATTGTGGGATTTTTAGGTAGCTTCTAATATTTTTTCTATTACACTACTGGCTGAGATGAATATTCTTGAACATAAGTCTTGTACATAAATTTGACTTTCACCTTAGGATAAGATGCTAAAAGCAAAACTACTGGCTCAAAGTGTATGAACATTTTAAGGCTGTTGATACACAAATTGCCAAATTACCCTGCAGAAGGTTCGCACCAATTTCCATCCCCATCTGCAGCAACAGACGAAAACAGCCTTTTCCTTACATCCTTAGCAGCAAATTTTGTGCATTCTTAAAACTTTCTACCAATGAGATGAGCAAAAAAGAAATAGATTTATAACTTGAATTTCTTTGTTAGGTAGTGAAGTTGAACATCTTTCCATATTTATTGGGGATAAGCTTCTGTTCTATTGTGACTGCCCTGTCGCATCTTCTACCCATTTATCTATCACTGTGTTGGGAGATGCTGGGATGCAGAACCTTCTTCGGTGCCTGGTGTGGTTCTGTTCCTGCTGACACAGAGTCCTCTCTCAGTAGAAGATGGCTGCTCCTTAGCACTGAGAAAAGTCAGCACCCCTACAGCCTGCCATGGGCCTAGAAATGATGTCTCAGTGGCTCTGGAGGAATTACATTCAGGTCCCTGGATTTAGCAACTCACCAGCAAGCAGAACTGGTACTTCAGTTCTAAATGACTCTGCAGTGTATCCGTTCTCATGAACTTGACCTTCTTCCCACCTTTTCACCCAGTGACTGAATCAGGCCAAGCTGCGGTGGAGACACAGCTTCGTCTCTCTTCTCCCGGGAGTGGGACTGAAAAGCCAGTATAGAGCAGATCATCCCTGCAGACACTCGCTGGGTGTCCCCGGGGCACAGCAGGAGGAAAGAAGGGTGATCATCCTCACCCTTCTTGGAGGGTGGAGCCACGTTCCAAAAACAGATGCAGTAAGCACGAACCACACAACCACCCAGATGAACTTGAACTCAGCAGTTGGAATGAATAAATAACCCCTCCTTTCTGCAAGTCACTGCTCACCCTGTGCCTCTCTCCATTGGTGAGTGGTTCCTTCTGGCTTGAAATCACTACTGGTGACTTACCACTGCTGGTGCTTTACATTGTTGTTTCCCCCACGAGAATGTCAAGTTCAGGGCATCCAGTTCCTCCGCGTGAAACCATTTGTAGTTGCTCTGGGTGAATGGATGAGTGAGAGATAAATGAACAAAACAATTTTTCCCTAGCACTTCCATGCTGTTTCTAAATGACAGATTTCCACAGCTCCCTCCCCCATACAACCACAGACTCTTTGAAGACATTTCTCTCTCTCCCCCCATGCCTGGCACAAAGGGGGATAAATGCAAATCGAGGGAATGAATAAACCAAACCTTATCTGGACCACAATAACGCCTACTTGAGCTCATCTTTCTTCTTTTTTTTTTTGATGTTTCAGTTTAAATTTTATTTCCTGCCCCCAAACATCCATTAAGCGCCCAGGAGAAGGAAAAGGGGATGTGACTAGCAATAGAGAGAAATGTTCTTCACACCAATGGCCATGGCAAGCTTAGGCACTTTTGGTGAAATCTCTCTGGGAAGTACTGGCAGAGGAATAAAAGGCAAACTGACACAGAAGTATTGCTTGGTGTGCATTTCCAGGCTCTGCCTTCTTTCTCATCTCTTGGTGGCAGGCGGAGGAAGAGGAGAAAAGGTTAAACTTTTTGATAAACCGGCAGAATAAGCTTATCACATCCTCTCACTATCTCTGCATAGGTTCTAGTCTCTGCCGCATTATATAAGCTTTGCCCAAAGTAATGAACAGTTGAAAGTCAAATGTAATACTTCACCAAACAACTTAAAAATGCTTGCACACCGGAAAAGATTAAGTTGCAGAGAACACAAATGGACCCAGAGCAGCCTTTGCCAAAAGAGAGTATTGTGCTAAATGTACAGCCATAGCTCTTTTCCACATGAAGAAACAGTCAGAAGGATAAAAGAACTTGGTCAAAATCACACAAGTAAGTAGGACAGAATCTGGTCTGTCTGTCTCTCCCAGGGTTGTGTTCTTTAACCACCACGCTAGCTTTTCTCAAATCTGATTCATGCATAGAATAACTCTACCCCTCTGTTTGTCTTGAATATTCCCTGTATATACGTATGCCTGCTGCAGTTTTTCACATTGCCCACTTTGACTCCCAAAAGCAACGGAGAATACACAGTAATTTGGTCAGTCTCTCCATGGACCACTGTGGTGGGACTGCCCAGGAAGCTTATTAAAAGTGCAGCTTCCTGAGCCCTACTCCAGATCTAGATAAGTTTTGTGAGGGTTGGCTCAAGAATCCAGGTACAAGTCTTTTGAAGTGGTTTTGTGCAACCCCCCAGGTGAGTCTCTCGCTCTCTTAAGTTAATAAACCATTTATTCTGCCTCCCGCAGATGCCCAGCCAGGTCCTGTTAAGGTAGGAGTCCCCGCACCACATCAGAGGGATGCTCCCAGCCAAGTCATCTCTGGAGCCTTGGAGAATCTGGATGGTCTCGTGCTGGCCCACCTGCCATGACAAACCTCTTCCAGAGCATTCCCCTTCCCATTTTACCTTCTACCACTCCCAAAGGCAGTCGGCTCCAATGAGGCCTGACTTCGTCTGTCCTAACGTGCACCCGCTCATTCAAGCAGTTTAGGAATACAAGGTGCTGTGGTTCTCAACCAGGGGGGCCCAACCTCTAAAATAGTAGTCCAAGCAGTCTCTACCTCCTGGGCACATCCCCTCTGCAACAGCCCCAGTAAACGAATGTCCCATCCTTGCTTTTTCAAGGTCGGCAACAGGGAGTCCCCTCCTAAAGAAGGTTCTCTCGCATTGCCACACTCTCAAAGGCTGCCCCCAGTGTGCTTCCTTCCTGTGGGCCTGATCAGGCTAAGGGCAGAGTTGTCTCTTTCCTTCTCTGAGTCGGACCAAATCGTCTTAGTAACACCTCTTCACAGTGGTGACCATGTGTTTCACGGGGGCTGCTGCTGAGCCTTTACCTCATCCTTTCATGGTGGAGAGAGGGAGGATTATACTGATTTTTACTTCTAGGGGAGAGGGGAGTGTAATGATTATGTTGTCATTTTGTATTATGTCCTTTGGTCATGAACTTGTTTTGAATTTCATATGAAAATGGGCCCACCATTCCCACTTTGTGAGGTCATTCAGCACCCTCATTTTGCACCTTTAACGTCTCTCTCAGTATCACTTGGAAATGTTTGAAATGGCATGAGCTTGTCCTCACATTCCTATCAGCTGTAAATCCGGAGCCCCAACATGAACCTAACCATTGAGCAGAACACCTCTCCACTACCTGTGTAACACTGGGTAGGCCCCTTCACCTCTTGCTTTTCTTCAGTCCTCAGTTGTGAAAATGTGAGGGTTCTATGAATTTATATTTGGGGCAGGACAAGGGCGAGGAGAATGTGTCTTTGCTTTTATTCTTCCAAACTGGAATGTCTTCCCTCTCTTCCCCATGGGTCCAAATCGCACTTGTCCTTCAGGTCCACTGCCAAGGAGCCTTCCCTGATTCCCCAGTCCACACAAATCTCTGCCTCTTAGGGTCAGTGCCATACAACCTAGCTCTCTCTTACGTTAATCTTGCCTCTCAAGCCAATCTCAGAATGTGGGTCTCCTTTGCCTTCCTGGGGCCCCTAGGGCTGTGCCAGCCCACCGGCACGCCCCACCTGGGATGTCTGCTAGACTAGGGCATGAGTGGGGAGGCCCAGGTGTGAGGGGCCAGGCAGAGTACCTCTGCCCTCCCCCTGCTCTCCTCCACCAAACTGCCCCTCCTCCTGAAGCCTGACCCCCAAGTCACAGGTCCCTTATTATGACCTCACTGGGTAGTGATGACCTCACAGGCCTTCTCACAGTTTCCATGGCAGCATAACTGCCAAAGTGCTGCCCTCAGACAAACTTCCCTGACAGTTCTCCACCAGAAGTTCTCCAACCTCTTTGGTTGTCTGAGGGAGAATGTGTGACCGGATCCTCTATCTTTACTCGAACCTGAGCTCTGTTCCGTGGGTGGGCAGTGCGGCAGAAACACCGAGACCGGGCATCTCTAGAGGAGCCATGGTGTACACACCACCTCACCTGGCTGCCTCATGTTCCTGTGGGGCTTGCCCACTACGTATACCTGAGCGCGTTCCCAGCTGTAAGTAATACCAATGACCTGGGACATCTTCAGGGACCCACAGTGCTCACTGTTGAGGACAAGTGAAAGGTCATCCCTGGACAAGTGTGCAGGATGGTCCTGATCTTTATAAATCTAGCTTCCCCTTTGGGCTACAGGATGCTTCCATTCAGACCCTTTCCTGATTGGCCTCTTAGCAAAAGACAAGTGCATTTTTGTTGGCAAATGGTAAATGGAGCAGTTTGAGGAAGAGGGCCACTCTTGAAACACACCTTCAAACCCAGGCACCTCTGTGCTGTCATGTAGACATCTACATCGGTGCCCTCAGACACATCCCATCCTGAGCTGCTGAGTACTAGGGGAGAGGGTGGTGCCATATTGATGGGAAGACCGGAAGAACCAAGAGGGGTGTTGAAGTGCTAATGAGACTGGAGGGCTGAGGAGATGGTGTCCCAGGAGGCTGGGTTGATGTGAGCCTAGACTTGGTACCCAGAACGCGGGTCTCAGTCTCCTGATCACTCTGCCTCAGTATTTGGCCTTGTTCTAATCTACATAAAAGTATCAGAGGGCTAGAGTTCAGTGTGGTTGAAACAGGCAGTATAAATGGGGCCCAAGAGGGGCTGCCAAGGTGGGAGGGGTCCTTAACCAATTTATATTAGATTAGTTTTTCCCAAAACTTGAAAGACATTTCCATTAAAGCCTCAGAAGTGACAGACTGCAAGAAATGTTTTCTCTGGTGTGGAAGGGAGAGATGGAGAGGCTCATGATTGCAATGACTTTCGGGTTCTACTGTTTTCCCTGGAAACGGTGAAGAGACTTCCTCATGTGCTGCAGCCGTAGGCTCTAGGAATTGCTTTTGCAGCCAGTGTCCCTTCTCAAGGGACTCATAGAGGTGATGGGCCAAAGCTGTGTTTTGGATGTCAAGTAGATTAAAGGTCTTCAGCCAGAAAGTGGGAGAGACGTGAGAGAGGGAATTCTGGCAGGAGGCTGTGTACAGCAGAAGTGACTGATCAGTTCTGATTTTCTTTGCAGCAGCAGTGGCTCCCTTTTCTCCCCCTACCCCTGGTCACTACCATGTCCTCTACCGAGGGTGTGGAGAAACGCAGTTGGGCTGGCATGGGGAGACATACTGCCTGGTTGGTGGATACCGGGCCTACGGGGATGTTCCTTTTGCCACGCCAGCAAAGGTGGAAGCAGAGAAGCCAGTCCCCCGACGTGCTCCCAAGAGAAAGCACTCTCCGGAAATGTCACACAAAGATCTGGGTTGCCCCAGACCCAAAATCCGGCGATTGGAGCATTCAAGCCATTTCGGACTAGAAGGTGCTTTGATTCTCAAGCAGGGTGGCCTAACCTCTGGGCACATCCCCTCTGTAACAGCCCCAGTAAACAAATGTCCCATCCTTGCTTTTTCAAGGTCGGCAACAGGGAGTCCCCTCCTAAAGAAGGTTCTCTCACATTGCCTCACTCTCAAAGGCTGCCCCCAGTGTGCTTCCTTCCTGTGGGCCTGATCAGGCTAAGGGCAGAGTTGTCTCTTTCCTTCTCTGAGTCGGACCAAATCGCCTTAGTAACACCTCTTCACAGTGTTGACCATGTGTTTCACGGGGGCTGCTGCTGAGCCTTTATCTCATCCTTTCATGGTGGAGAGAGGATTATAATGATTTTTACTCCTAGCGGAGAGGGTGGTGCCATATTGATGGGAAGACCGGAAGAACCAAGAGGGGTGTTGAAGTGCTAATGAGACAGGAGGGCTGAGGAGATGGTGTCCCAGGAGGCTGGGTTGATGTGAGCCTAGACTTGGTGCCCAGAATACGGTTCTCAGTCTCCTGATCCCTCCGCCTCAGCATTTGCCCTTGTTCTAAACTACATAAAAGTATCAGAGGGCTAGAGTTCAGTGTGGTTGAAACAGGCAGTATAAATGGGGCCCAAGAGGGGTTGCCAAGGTGGGAGGGGTTCTTAACCAATTTATATTAGACTATTTTTTTCCGAAACTTGAAAGACATTTCCATTAAAGCCTCAGAAGTGACAGACTGCAAGAAATGTTTTCTCTGTTGTGGAAAGGAGAGATGGAGAGGCTCATGATTGCAATGACTTTCGGGTTCTACTGTTTTCCCTGGAAACGGTGAAGAGACTTCCTCATGTGCTGCAGCCGTAGGCTCTAGGAATTGCTTTTGCAGCCAGTGTCCCTTCTCTAGGGACTCATGGAGCTGATGGGCCAAGGCTGTGTTCTGGATGTCAAGTAGATTAAAGGTCTTCAGCCAGAAACTGGGAGAGACATGAGAGAGGGAAATTCTGGCACGAGACTGTGTACAGCAGAAGTGACTGATCAGTTCTGATTTTCTTTGCAGCAGCAGTTCCTTTGGCCACGCCAGCAAAGGTGGAAGCAGAGAAGCCAGTCCCCAGACGTGCTCCCAAGAGAAAGCACTCTCCGGAAAACTCGCACAAAGATCTGGGTTGCCCCAGACCCAAAATCCGGCGATTGGAGCCCGGTGCCAGGAGGTAGACCCCACAGAATCCTGCTGGCTGAGCCATTCTGAAGAGAGAGCAATGGTTTAACTGCCTAAGGCAGCGAATGCCGCTTCCTGCTGTGACCCACCCCGTCCCCCTACTGCCCACTGCCACAGATTAGAACTTTGAAAAGATGGGCACATCTATTAAAATGGCATCATATAAAAATAGGAAATGTTATATACATGTGCTTGATTATGCCATCATATGATGATCCTGCTTGACTTCCCTAACCTAATACGTTCACAAGAATTCTTTACAATCTTTAAAATACTTGATTTGTACACATTGTATATTTATGTATATATGGGTCTCCAACCTGCTCTCGCTGAAAGGGTTCAGACCCAAGCGTGTACATGGAGGGTCTGATTGGTGTAGTTCTGGCAGGGGTCTCATCATAAGCATCTAGGGAAACACCAGGGAAATAGCTCCCCTTGAAGGAAGGGCAAACAGATCTGGCTTATACACAAAGGGTCGCAATAAGAGGACCTGAAACAGGAAGGTCAAAGCCAGTAGGAGGTACTGGGGCAGGGGACATACAGCAAGCAAAAGACGTACCGTTGGCATTGAATAGAGCCGGGAACACAGAGTGAGGGTCCTGGGGCTTCGGCCCTCAGAAGTCCAAGCAGAAAGGAGGCACTGGGCATTAGGACAGTCAGCCAGCAGGGAGCAGGGCCCAAGCCATTGAGCTGGATTCATGTCTAGGACTCATGCCAAGAGTGCCCTAGATGGCAACTAAGTCACCACGATGGGACTCGGGCACAGGACAAGAGAGTTTAACACCTAGCCAAAGTATCCAGTGGTCCATGATGCCAGGATAAGTCTTGAAGCAAGCATGACTGAGGCTGGTTTTAAAACTATCGGGGTGGGGGGGCTTCCCTGGTGGTGCAGTGGTTGAGAATCCGCCTGCCAATGCAGGGGACACGGGTTTGAGCCCTGGTCTGGGAAGATCCCACATGCCGCGGAGCAACTGGGCCCATGAGCCACAACTACTGAGCCTGAGCGTCTAGAGCCTCTGCTCCGCAACAAGACAGGCCGCGATAGTGAGAGGCCCGCGCGCCGCGAAGAAGAGTGGCCCCCACTTGCCGCAACTGGAGAAAGCCCTCGCACAGAAATGAAGACCCAACACAGCCAAAAATAAAAGTAATAAATAAATAATAAATAAAAAATTTAAAAACAAAACCAGAAACGTAAAATCTGGAAAAAAGTTGAACACCTATATACCCACTGCAGACTTTACAATTAGTATTTTTCTTTTTAATAAATTTATTGATTTATTGATTTATTTTTAGCTGTGATGGGTCTTCGTTTCTGTGTGAGGGCTTTCTCCAGTTGTGGGGAGCGGGGGCCACTCTTCATTGCGGTGCGCGGGCCGCTCACTATCGCGGCCTCTCTTGTTGCGGAGCACAGGCTCCAGACGCGCAGGCTCAGTAGTTGTGGCTCACGGGCCCAGTTGCTCCACGGCATGTGGGATCTTCCCAGAGCAGGGCTCGAACCCGTGTCCCGTGCATTAGCAGGCAGATTCTCAAACACTGCGCCACCAGGGAAGCCCTACAATTAGTATTTTGAAAAAAAAAAAAAAAAAAAAACAAAGAACCTCAGTAAAAATGACTTAAGAGTCTTCAATTAATCCTTTTTTTGTCTTAGTAAAAGTGGAGGGAGATAAACAACCTTAGTAATCGTTACGGATAATATCCGGACTATGGGTGTGTCATTGGCAATGATATTATAACCACTCCTGGAGTATTACAATGGGCTGGTCATTGTCAAGGGCACTTTCAAATATTGTGCTGCTCTGCCCGAGCGCACTACAGTGTAGATATGATGAGTCCCACTTCACAGAACATAAACTGACACTCAGAGAGGATATATGATGCTTTATAACACCAATTACAGAAAAATTTAAAGAAAAAAATGTCCCGTAGTCAAATCAGTACTGTTCTCTTAATCACGTTTTCTACACTTGTATTATTAAATTTTAACAAAATGAAATACTCCATCTAGTATTTTGTACCCTGCTTTTACACTACATCTTCCCACCATTAAATATTCTTGTAGAAAATCATTTTTAATGAATGAACTGTTTTCCATCCTTTTTTAAAAAAAAATCTTTATTGGAGTATAATTGCTTTACAATGGTGTGTTAGTTTCTGCTTTATAACAAAGTGAATCAGCTCTACATACACATATATCCCCATATCTCCTCCCTCTTGCGTCTCCCTCCCACCCTCCCTATCCCACCCCTCTAGGTGGTCACAAAGCACCGAGCTGATTTCCCTGTGCTACGCGGCTGCTTCCCACTACCTAGCTATTTTACATTTGGTAGTATATATAAGTCCATGCCACTCTCTCACTTCGTCCCAGCTTCCCCTTCCCCTTCCCCGTGTCCTCAAGTCCATTTTCTACGTCTGCGTCTTTATTTTCCATTCTTAAGTTGGGCCATCCGTTATTTAACCAACCCCGTATTGTGGGATTTTTAGGTAGCTTCTAATATTTTTTCTATTACACTACTGGCTGAGATGAATATTCTTGAACATAAGTCTTGTACATAAATTTGACTTTCACCTTAGGATAAGATGCTAAAAGCAAAACTACTGGCTCAAAGTGTATGAACATTTTAAGGCTGTTGATACACAAATTGCCAAATTACCCTGCAGAAGGTTCGCACCAATTTCCATCCCCATCTGCAGCAACAGACGAAAACAGCCTTTTCCTTACATCCTTAGCAGCAAATTTTGTGCATTCTTAAAACTTTCTACCAATGAGATGAGCAAAAAAGAAATAGATTTATAACTTGAATTTCTTTGTTAGGTAGTGAAGTTGAACATCTTTCCATATTTATTGGGGATAAGCTTCTGTTCTATTGTGACTGCCCTGTCGCATCTTCTACCCATTTATCTATCACTGTGTTGGGAGATGCTGGGATGCAGAACCTTCTTCGGTGCCTGGTGTGGTTCTGTTCCTGCTGACACAGAGTCCTCTCTCAGTAGAAGATGGCTGCTCCTTAGCACTGAGAAAAGTCAGCACCCCTACAGCCTGCCATGGGCCTAGAAATGATGTCTCAGTGGCTCTGGAGGAATTACATTCAGGTCCCTGGATTTAGCAACTCACCAGCAAGCAGAACTGGTACTTCAGTTCTAAATGACTCTGCAGTGTATCCGTTCTCATGAACTTGACCTTCTTCCCACCTTTTCACCCAGTGACTGAATCAGGCCAAGCTGCGGTGGAGACAGAGCTTCGTCTCTCTTCTCCCGGGAGTGGGACTGAAAAGACAGTACAGAGCAGATCATCCCTGCAGACACTCGCTGGGTGACCCCGGGGCACAGCAGGAGGAAAGAAGGGTGATCATCCTCACCCTTCTTGGAGGGTGGAGCCACGTTCCAAAAACAGATGCAGTAAGCACGAACCACACAACCACCCAGATGAACTTGAACTCAGCAGTTGGAATGAATAAATAACCCTTCCTTTCTGCAAGTCACTGCTCACCCTGTGCCTCTCTCCATTGGTGAGTGGTTCCTTCTGGCTTGAAATCACTACTGGTGACTTACCACTGCTGGTGCTTTACATTGTTGTTTCCCCCAGGAGAATTTCAAGTTCAGGGCATCCAGTTCCTCCACGTGAAACCCTTTGTAGTTGCTCTGGGTGAACGGATGAGTGAGAGATAAATGAACAAAACAATTTTTCCCTAGCACTTCCATGCTGTTTCTAAATGACAGATTTCCACAGCTCCCTCCCCCATACAACCACAGACTCTTTGAAGACATTTCTCTCTCTCCCCCCATGCCTGGCACAAAGGGGGATAAATGCAAATCGAGGGAATGAATAAACCAAACCTTATCTGGACCACAATAACGCCTACTTGAGCTCATCTTTCTTCTTTTTTTTTTTGATGTTTCAGTTTAAATTTTATTTCCTGCCCCCAAACATCCATTAAGCGCCCAGGAGAAGGAAAAGGGGATGTGACTAGCAATAGAGAGAAATGTTCTTCACAACAATGGCCATGGCAAGCTTAAGCACTTTTGGTGAAATCTCTCTGGGAAGTACTGGCAGAGGAATAAAAGGCAAACTGACACAGAAGTATTGCTTGGTGTGCATTTCCAGGCTCTGCCTTCTTTCTCATCTCTTGGTGGCAGGCGGAGGAACAGGAGAAAAGGTTAAACTTTTTGATAAACCGGCAGAATAAGCTTATCACATCCTCTCACTATCTCTGCATAGGTTCTAGTCTCTGCCGCATTATATAAGCTTTGCCCAAAGTAATGAACAGTTGAAAGTCAAATGTAATACTTCACCAAACAACTTAAAAATGCTTGCACACCGGAAAAGATTAAGTTGCAGAGAACACAAATGGACCCAGAGCAGCCTTTGCCAAAAGAGAATATTGTGCTAAATGTACAGCCATAGCTCTTTTCCATATGAAGAAACAGTCAGAAGGATAAAAGAACTTGGTCAAAATCACACAAGTAAGTAGGACAGAATCTGGTCTGTCTGTCTCTACCAAGGTTGTGTTCTTTAACCACCAGGCTAGCTTTTCTCAAATCTGATTCATGCATAGAATAACTCTACCCCTCTGTTTGCCTTGAATATTCCCTGTATATACGTATGCCTGCTGCAGTTTTTCACATTGCCCACTTTGACTCCCAAAAGCAACGGAGAATACACAGTAATTTGGTCAGTCTCTCCATGGACCACTGTGGTGGGACTGCCCAGGAAGCTTATTAAAAGTGCAGCTTCCTGAGCCCTACTCCAGATCTAGATAAGTTTTGTGAGGGTTGGCTCAAGAATCCAGGTACAAGTGTTTTGAAGTGGTTTTGTGCAACCCCCCAGGTGAGTCTCTCGCTCTCTTAAGTTAATAAACCATTTATTCTGCCTCCCGCAGATGCCCAGCCAGGTCCTGTTAAGGTAGGAGTCCCCGCACCACATCAGAGGGATGCTTCCAGCCAAGTCATCTCTGGAGCCTTGGAGAGTCTGGATGGTCTCGTGCTGGCCCACCTGCCATGACAAACCTCTTCCAGAGCATTCCCCTTCCCATTTTACCTTCTACCACTCCCAAAGGCAGTCGGCTCCAATGAGGCCTGACTTCGTCTGTCCTAACGTGCACCCGCTCATTCAAGCAGTTTAGGAATACAAGGTGCTGTGGTTCTCAACCAGGGGGGCCCAACCTCTAAAATAGTAGTCCAAGCAGTCTCTACCTCCTGGGCACATCCCCTCTGCAACAGCCCCAGTAAACGAATGTCCCATCCTTGCTTTTTCAAGGTCGGCAACAGGGAGTCCCCTCCTAAAGAAGGTTCTCTCGCATTGCCACACTCTCAAAGGCTGCCCCCAGTGTGCTTCCTTCCTGTGGGCCTGATCAGGCTAAGGGCAGAGTTGTCTCTTTCCTTCTCTGAGTCGGACCAAATCGTCTTAGTAACACCTCTTCACAGTGGTGACCATATGTTTCACGGGGGCTGCTGCTGAGCCTTTACCTCATCCTTTCATGGTGGAGAGAGGGAGGATTATACTGATTTTTACTTCTAGGGGAGAGGGGAGTGTAATGATTATGTTGTCATTTTGTATTATGTCCTTTGGTCATGAACTTGTTTTGAATTTCATATGAAAATGGGCCCACCATTCCCACTTTGTGAGGTCATTCAGCACCCTCATTTTGCACCTTTAACGTCTCTCTCAGTATCACTTGGAAATGTTTGAAATGGCATGAGCTTGTCCTCACATTCCTATCAGCTGTAAATCCGGAGCCCCAACATGAACCTAACCATTGAGCAGAACACCTCTCCACTACCTGTGTAACACTGGGTAGGCCCCTTCACCTCTTGCTTTTCTTCAGTCCTCAGTTGTGAAAATGTGAGGGTTCTATGAATTTATATTTGGGGCAGGACAAGGGCGAGGAGAATGTGTCTTTGCTTTTATTCTTCCAAACTGGAATGTCTTCCCTCTCTTCCCCATGGGTCCAAATCGCACTTGTCCTTCAGGTCCACTGCCAAGGAGCCTTCCCTGATTCCCCAGTCCACACAAATCTCTGCCTCTTAGGGTCAGTGCCATACAACCTAGCTCTCTCTTACATTAATCTTGCCTCTCAAGCCAATCTCAGAATGTGGGTCTCCTTTGCCTTCCTGGGGCCCCTAGGGCTGTGCCAGCCCACCGGCACGCCTCACGTGGGATGTCTGCTAGACTAGGGCATGAGTGGGGAGGCCCAGGTGTGAGGGGCCAGGCAGAGTACCTCTGCCCTCCCCCTGCTCTCCTCCACCAAACTGCCCCTCCTCCTGAAGCCTGACCCCCAAGTCACAGGTTCCTTATTATGACCTCACTGGGTAGTGATGACCTCACAGGCCTTCTCACAGTTTCCATGGCAGCATAACTGCCAAAGTGCTGCCCTCAGACAAACTTCCCTGACAGTTCTCCACCAGAAGTTCTCCAACCTCTTTGGTTGTCTGAGGGAGAATGTGTGACCGGATCCTCTATCTTTACTCGAACCTGAGCTCTGTTCCGTGGGTGGGCAGTGCGGCAGAAACACCGAGACCGGGCATCTCTAGAGGAGCCATGGTGTACACACCACCTCACCTGGCTGCCTCATGTTCCTGTGGGGCTTGCCCACTACGTATACCTGAGCGCGTTCCCAGCTGTAAGTAATACCAATGACCTGGGACATCTTCAGGGACCCACAGTGCTCACTGTTGAGGACAAGTGAAAGGTCATCCCTGGACAAGTGTGCAGGATGGTCCTGATCTTTATAAATCTAGCTTCCCCTTTGGGCTACAGGATGCTTCCATTCAGACCCTTTCCTGATTGGCCTCTTAGCAAAAGACAAGTGCATTTCTGTTGGCAAATGGTAAATGGAGCAGTTTGAGGAAGAGGGCCACTCTTGAAACACACCTTCAAACCCAGGCACCTCTGTGCTGTCATGTAGACATCTACATCGGTGCCCTCAGACACATCCCATCCTGAGCTGCTGAGTACTAGGGGAGAGGGTGGTGCCATATTGATGGGAAGACCGGAAGAACCAAGAGGGGTGTTGAAGTGCTAATGAGACTGGAGGGCTGAGGAGATGGTGTCCCAGGAGGCTGGGTTGATGTGAGCCTAGACTTGGTACCCAGAACGCGGGTCTCAGTCTCCTGATCACTCTGCCTCAGTATTTGGCCTTGTTCTAATCTACATAAAAGTATCAGAGGGCTAGAGTTCAGTGTGGTTGAAACAGGCAGTATAAATGGGGCCCAAGAGGGGCTGCCAAGGTGGGAGGGGTCCTTAACCAATTTATATTAGATTAGTTTTTCCCAAAACTTGAAAGACATTTCCATTAAAGCCTCAGAAGTGACAGACTGCAAGAAATGTTTTCTCTGGTGTGGAAGGGAGAGATGGAGAGGCTCATGATTGCAATGACTTTCGGGTTCTACTGTTTTCCCTGGAAACGGTGAAGAGACTTCCTCATGTGCTGCAGCCATAGGCTCTAGGAATTGCTTTTGCAGCCAGTGTCCCTTCTCAAGGGACTCATAGAGGTGATGGGCCAAAGCTGTGTTTTGGATGTCAAGTAGATTAAAGGTCTTCAGCCAGAAAGTGGGAGAGACGTGAGAGAGGGAAATTCTGGCAGGAGGCTGTGTACAGCAGAAGTGACTGATCAGTTCTGATTTTCTTTGCAGCAGCAGTGGCTCCCTTTTCTCCCCCTACCCCTGGTCACTACCATGTCCTCTACCGAGGGTGTGGAGAAACGCAGTTGGGCTGGCATGGGGAGACATACTGCCTGGTTGGTGGCTACCGGGCCTACGGGGATGTTCCTTTGGCCACGCCAGCAAAGGTGGAAGCAGAGAAGCCAGTCCCCAGACGTGCTCCCAAGAGAAAGCACTCTCCGGAAATGTCGCACAAAGATCTGGGTTGCCCCAGACCCAAAATCCGGCGATTGGAGCATTCAAGCCATTTCGGACTAGAAGGTGCTTTGATTCTCAAGCAGGGTGGCCTAACCTCTGGGCACATCCCCTCTGTAACAGCCCCAGTAAACAAATGTCCCATCCTTGCTTTTTCAAGGTCGGCAACAGGGAGTCCCCTCCTAAAGAAGGTTCTCTCACATTGCCACACTCTCAAAGGCTGCCCCCAGTGTGCTTCCTTCCTGTGGGCCTGATCAGGCTAAGGGCAGAGTTGTCTCTTTCCTTCTCTGAGTCGGACCAAATCGCCTTAGTAACACCTCTTCACAGTGTTGACCATGTGTTTCACGGGGGCTGCTGCTGAGCCTTTATCTCATCCTTTCATGGTGGAGAGAGGATTATAATGATTTTTACTCCTAGCGGAGAGGGTGGTGCCATATTGATGGGAAGACCGGAAGAACCAAGAGGGGTGTTGAAGTGCTAATGAGACTGGAGGGCTGAGGAGATGGTGTCCCAGGAGGCTGGGTTGATGTGAGCCTAGACTTGGTGCCCAGAATACGGTTCTCAGTCTCCTGAACCCTCCGCCTCAGCATTTGGCCTTGTTCTAAACTACATAAAAGTATCAGAGGGCTAGAGTTCAGTGTGGTTGAAACAGGCAGTATAAATGGGGCCCAAGAGGGGTTGCCAAGGTGGGAGGGGTTCTTAACCAATTTATATTAGACTATTTTTTTCCGAAACTTGAAAGACATTTCCATTAAAGCCTCAGAAGTGACAGACTGCAAGAAATGTTTTCTCTGTTGTGGAAAGGAGAGATGGAGAGGCTCATGATTGCAATGACTTTCGGGTTCTACTGTTTTCCCTGGAAACGGTGAAGAGACTTCCTCATGTGCTGCAGCCGTAGGCTCTAGGAATTGCTTTTGCAGCCAGTGTCCCTTCTCTAGGGACTCATGGAGGTGATGGGCCAAGGCTGTGTTCTGGATGTCAAGTAGATTAAAGGTCTTCAGCCAGACAGTGGGAGAGACGTGAGAGAGGGAAATTCTGGCAGGAGACTGTGTACAGCAAATGTGACTGATCAGTTCTGATTTTCTTTGCAGCAGCAGTTCCTTTGGCCACGCCAGCAAAGGTGGAAGCAGAGAAGCCAGTCCCCAGACGTGCTCCCAAGAGAAAGCACTCTCCGGAAAACTCGCACAAAGATCTGGGTTGCCCCAGACCCAAAATCCGGCGATTGGAGCCCGGTGCCAGGAGGTAGACCCCACAGAATCCTGCTGGCTGAGCCATTCTGAAGAGAGAGCAATGGTTTAACTGCCTAAGGCAGCGAATGCCTCTTCCTGCTGTGACCCACCCCGTCCCCCTACTGCCCATTGCCACAGATTAGAACTTTGAAAAGATGGGCACATCTATTAAAATGGCATCATATAAAAATAGGAAATGTTATATACATGTGCTTGATTATGCCATCATATGATGATCCTGCTTGACTTCCCTAACCTAATACGTTCACAAGAATTCTTTACAATCTTTAAAATACTTGATTTGTACACATTGTATATTTATGTATATATGGGTCTCCAACCTGCTCTCGCTGAAAGGGTTCAGACCCAAGCGTGTACATGGAGGGTCTGATTGGTGTAGTTCTGGCAGGGGTCTCATCATAAGCATCTAGGGAAACACCAGGGAAATAGCTCCCCTTGAAGGAAGGGCAAACAGATCTGGCTTATACACAAAGGGTCGCAATAAGAGGACCTGAACAGGAAGGTCAAAGCCAGTAGGAGGTACTGGGGCAGGGGACATACAGCAAGCAAAAGACGTACCGTTGGCATTGAATAGAGCCGGGAACACAGAGTGAGGGTCCTGGGGCTGCGGCCCTCAGAAGTCCAAGCAGAAAGGAGGCACTGGGCATTAGGACAGTCAGCCAGCAGGGAGCAGGGCCCAAGCCATTGAGCTGGATTCATGTCTAGGACTCATGCCAAGAGTGCCCTAGATGGCAACTAAGTCACCACGATGGGACTCGGGCACAGGACAAGAGAGTTTAACACCTAGCCAAAGTACCCAGTGGTCCATGATGCCAGGATAAGTCTTGAAGCAAGCATGACTGAGGCTGGTTTTAAAACTATCGGGGTGGGGGGGCTTCCCTGGTGGTGCAGTGGTTGAGAATCCGCCTGCCAATGCAGGGGACACGGGTTTGAGCCCTGGTCTGGGAAGATCCCACATGCCGCGGAGCAACTGGGCCCATGAGCCACAACTACTGAGCCTGAGCGTCTAGAGCCTCTGCTCCGCAACAAGACAGGCCGCGATAGTGAGAGGCCCGCGCGCTGCGAAGAAGAGTGGCCCCCACTTGCCGCAACTGGAGAAAGCCCTCGCGCAGAAATGAAGACCCAACACAGCCAAAAATAAAAGTAATAAATAAATAATAAATAAAAAATTTAAAAACAAAACCAGAAACGTAAAATCTGGAAAAAAGTTGAACACCTATATACCCACTGCAGACTTTACAATTAGTATTTTTCTTTTTAATAAATTTATTGATTTATTGATTTATTTTTAGCTGTGATGGGTCTTCGTTTCTGTGTGAGGGCTTTCTCCAGTTGTGGGGAGCGGGGGCCACTCTTCATTGCGGTGCGCGGGCCGCTCACTATCGCGGCCTCTCTTGTTGCGGAGCACAGGCTCCAGACGCGCAGGCTCAGTAGTTGTGGCTCACGGGCCCAGTTGCTCCACGGCATGTGGGATCTTCCCAGAGCAGGGCTCGAACCCGTGTCCCGTGCATTAGCAGGCAGATTCTCAAACACTGCGCCACCAGGGAAGCCCTACAATTAGTATTTTGAAAAAAAAAAAAAAAAAGAAAAACAAAGAACCTCAGTAAAAATGACTTAAGAGTCTTCAATTAATCCTTTTTTTGTCTTAGTAAAAGTGGAGGGAGATAAACAACCTTAGTAATCGTTACGGATAATATCCGGACTATGGGTGTGTCATTGGCAATGATATTATAACCAGTCCTGTAGTATTACAATGGGCTGGTCATTGTCAAGGGCACTTTCAAATATTGTGCTGCTCTGCCCGAGCGCACTGCAGTGTAGATATGATGAGTCCCACTTCACAGAACAAAAACTGAGACTCAGAGAGGATATATGATGCTTTATAACACCAATTACAGAAAAATTTAAAGAAAAAAATTTCCCGTAGTCAAATCAGTACTGTTCTCTTAATCACGTTTTCTACACTTGTATTATTAAATTTTAACAAAATGAAATACTCCATCTAGTATTTTGTACCCTGCTTTTACACTACATCTTCCCACCATTAAATATTCTTGTAGAAAATCATTTTTAATGAATGAACTGTTTTCCATCCTTTTTTAAAAAAAACATCTTTATTGGAGTATAATTGCTTTACAATGGTGTGTTAGTTTCTGCTTTATAACAAAGTGAATCAGCTCTACATACACATATATCCCCATATCTCCTCCCTCTTGCGTCTCCCTCCCACCCTCCCTATCCGACCCCTCTAGGTGGTCACAAAGCACCGAGCTGATTTCCCTGTGCTACACGGCTGCTTCCCACTAGCTAGCTATTTTACATTTGGTAGTATATATAAGTCCATGCCACTCTCTCACTTCGTCCCGGCTTCCCCTTCCCCTTCCCCGTGTCCTCAAGTCCATTTTCTACGTCTGCGTCTTTATTTTCCATTCTTAAGTTGGGCCATCCGTTATTTAACCAACCCCGTATTGTGGGATTTTTAGGTAGCTTCTAATATTTTTTCTATTACACTACTGGCTTAGATGAATATTCTTGAACATAAGTCTTGTACATAAATTTGACTTTCACCTTAGGATAAGTTGCTAAAAGCAAAACTACTGGCTCAAAGTGTATGAATATTTTAAGGCTGTTGATACACAAATTGCCAAATTACCCTGCAGAAGGTTCGCACCAATTTCCATCCCCATCTGCAGCAACAGACGAAAACAGCCTTTTCCTTACATCCTTAGCAGCAAAGTTTGTGCATTCTTAAAACTTTCTACCAATGAGATGAGCAAAAAAGAAATAGATTTATAACTTGAATTTCTTTGTTAGGTAGTGAAGTTGAACATCTTTCCATATTTATTGGGGATAAGCTTCTGTTCTATTGTGACTGCCCTGTTGCATCTTCTACCCGTTTATCTATCACTGTGTTGGGAGATGCTGGGATGCAGAACCTTCTTCGGTGCCTGGTGTGGTTCTGTTCCTGCTGACACAGAGTCCTCTCTCAGTAGAAGATGGCTGCTCCTTAGCACTGAGAAAAGTCAGCACCCCTACAGCCTGCCATGGGCCTAGAAATGATGTCTCAGTGGCTCTGGAGGAATTACATTCAGGTCCCTGGATTTAGCAACTCACCAGCAAGCAGAAATGGTACTTCAGAACTAAATGACTCTGCAGTGTATCAGTTCTCATGAACTTGACCTTCTTCCCACCTTTTCACCCAGTGACTGAATCAGGCCAAGCTGCGGTGGAGACACAGCTTCGTCTCTCTTCTCCCGGGAGTGGGACTGAAAAGACAGTACAGAGCAGATCATCCCTGCAGACACTCGCTGGGTGACCCCGGGGCACAGCAGGAGGAAAGAAGGGTGATCATCCTCACCCTTCTTGGAGGGTGGAGCCACGTTCCAAAAACAGATGCAGTAAGCACGAACCACACAACCACCCAGATGAACTTGAACTCAGCAGTTGGAATGAATAAATAACCCCTCCTTTCTGCAAGTCACTGCTCACCCTGTGCCTCTCTCCATTGGTGAGTGGTTCCTTCTGGCTTGAAATCACTACTGGTGACTTACCACTGCTGGTGCTTTACATTGTTGTTTCCCCCAGGAGAATGTCAAGTTCAGGGCATCCAGTTCCTCCGCGTGAAACCCTTTGTAGTTGCTCTGGGTGAACGGATGAGTGAGAGATAAATGAACAAAACAATTTTTCCCTAGCACTTCCATGCTGTTTCTAAATGACAGATTTCCACAGCTCCCTCCCCCATACAACCACAGACTCTTTGAAGACATTTCTCTCTCTCCCCCCATGCCTGGCACAAAGGGGGATAAATGCAAATCGAGGGAATGAATAAACCAAACCTTATCTGGACCACAATAACGCCTACTTGAGCTCATCTTTCTTCTTTTTTTTTTTGATGTTTCAGTTTAAATTTTATTTCCTGCCCCCAAACATCCATTAAGCGCCCAGGAGAAGGAAAAGGGGATGTGACTAGCAATAGAGAGAAATGTTCTTCACACCAATGGCCATGGCAAGCTTAGGCACTTTTGGTGAAATCTCTCTGGGAAGTACTGGCAGAGGAATAAAAGGCAAACTGACACAGAAGTATTGCTTGGTGTGCATTTCCAGGCTCTGCCTTCTTTCTCATCTCTTGGTGGCAGGCGGAGGAAGAGGAGAAAAGGTTAAACTTTTTGATAAACCGGCAGAATAAGCTTATCACATCCTCTCACTATCTCTGCATAGGTTCTAGTCTCTGCCGCATTATATAAGCTTTGCCCAAAGTAATGAACAGTTGAAAGTCAAATGTAATACTTCACCAAACAACTTAAAAATGCTTGCACACCGGAAAAGATTAAGTTGCAGAGAACACAAATGGACCCAGAGCAGCCTTTGCCAAAAGAGAATATTGTGCTAAATGTACAGCCATAGCTCTTTTCCACATGAAGAAACAGTCAGAAGGATAAAAGAACTTGGTCAAAATCACACAAGTAAGTAGGACAGAATCTGGTCTGTCTGTCTCTCCCAGGGTTGTGTTCTTTAACCACCACGCTAGCTTTTCTCAAATCTGATTCATGCATAGAATAACTCTACCCCTCTGTTTGTCTTGAATATTCCCTGTATATACGTATGCCTGCTGCAGTTTTTCACATTGCCCACTTTGACTCCCAAAAGCAACGGAGAATACACAGTAATTTGGTCAGTCTCTCCATGGACCACTGTGGTGGGACTGCCCAGGAAGCTTATTAAAAGTGCAGCTTCCTGAGCCCTACTCCAGATCTAGATAAGTTTTGTGAGGGTTGGCTCAAGAATCCAGGTACAAGTCTTTTGAAGTGGTTTTGTGCAACCCCCCAGGTGAGTCTCTCGCTCTCTTAAGTTAATAAACCATTTATTCTGCCTCCCGCAGATGCCCAGCCAGGTCCTGTTAAGGTAGGAGTCCCCGCACCACATCAGAGGGATGCTCCCAGCCAAGTCATCTCTGGAGCCTTGGAGAATCTGGATGGTCTCGTGCTGGCCCACCTGCCATGACAAACCTCTTCCAGAGCATTCCCCTTCCCATTTTACCTTCTACCACTCCCAAAGGCAGTCGGCTCCAATGAGGCCTGACTTCGTCTGTCCTAACGTGCACCCGCTCATTCAAGCAGTTTAGGAATACAAGGTGCTGTGGTTCTCAACCAGGGGGGCCCAACCTCTAAAATAGTAGTCCAAGCAGTCTCTACCTCCTGGGCACATCCCCTCTGCAACAGCCCCAGTAAACGAATGTCCCATCCTTGCTTTTTCAAGGTCGGCAACAGGGAGTCCCCTCCTAAAGAAGGTTCTCTCGCATTGCCACACTCTCAAAGGCTGCCCCCAGTGTGCTTCCTTCCTGTGGGCCTGATCAGGCTAAGGGCAGAGTTGTCTCTTTCCTTCTCTGAGTCGGACCAAATCGTCTTAGTAACACCTCTTCACAGTGGTGACCATGTGTTTCACGGGGGCTGCTGCTGAGCCTTTACCTCATCCTTTCATGGTGGAGAGAGGGAGGATTATACTGATTTTTACTTCTAGGGGAGAGGGGAGTGTAATGATTATGTTGTCATTTTGTATTATGTCCTTTGGTCATGAACTTGTTTTGAATTTCATATGAAAATGGGCCCACCATTCCCACTTTGTGAGGTCATTCAGCACCCTCATTTTGCACCTTTAACGTCTCTCTCAGTATCACTTGGAAATGTTTGAAATGGCATGAGCTTGTCCTCACATTCCTATCAGCTGTAAATCCGGAGCCCCAACATGAACCTAACCATTGAGCAGAACACCTCTCCACTACCTGTGTAACACTGGGTAGGCCCCTTCACCTCTTGCTTTTCTTCAGTCCTCAGTTGTGAAAATGTGAGGGTTCTATGAATTTATATTTGGGGCAGGACAAGGGCGAGGAGAATGTGTCTTTGTTTTTATTCTTCCAAACTGGAATGTCTTCCCTCTCTTCCCCATGGGTCCAAATCGCACTTGTCCTTCAGGTCCACTGCCAAGGAGCCTTCCCTGATTCCCCAGTCCACACAAATCTCTGCCTCTTAGGGTCAGTGCCATACAACCTAGCTCTCTCTTACGTTAATCTTGCCTCTCAAGCCAATCTCAGAATGTGGGTCTCCTTTGCCTTCCTGGGGCCCCTAGGGCTGTGCCAGCCCACCGGCACGCCCCACCTGGGATGTCTGCTAGACTAGGGCATGAGTGGGGAGGCCCAGGTGTGAGGGGCCAGGCAGAGTACCTCTGCCCTCCCCCTGCTCTCCTCCACCAAACTGCCCCTCCTCCTGAAGCCTGACCCCCAAGTCACAGGTCCCTTATTATGACCTCACTGGGTAGTGATGACCTCACAGGCCTTCTCACAGTTTCCATGGCAGCATAACTGCCAAAGTGCTGCCCTCAGACAAACTTCCCTGACAGTTCTCCACCAGAAGTTCTCCAACCTCTTTGGTTGTCTGAGGGAGAATGTGTGACCGGATCCTCTATCTTTACTCGAACCTGAGCTCTGTTCCGTGGGTGGGCAGTGCGGCAGAAACACCGAGACCGGGCATCTCTAGAGGAGCCATGGTGTACACACCACCTCACCTGGCTGCCTCATGTTCCTGTGGGGCTTGCCCACTACGTATACCTGAGCGCGTTCCCAGCTGTAAGTAATACCAATGACCTGGGACATCTTCAGGGACCCACAGTGCTCACTGTTGAGGACAAGTGAAAGGTCATCCCTGGACAAGTGTGCAGGATGGTCCTGATCTTTATAAATCTAGCTTCCCCTTTGGGCTCCAGGATGCTTCCATTCAGACCCTTTCCTGATTGGCCTCTTAGCAAAAGACAAGTGCATTTTTGTTGGCAAATGGTAAATGGAGCAGTTTGAGGAAGAGGGCCACTCTTGAAACACACCTTCAAACCCAGGCACCTCTGTGCTGTCATGTAGACATCTACATCGGTGCCCTCAGACACATCCCATCCTGAGCTGCTGAGTACTAGGGGAGAGGGTGGTGCCATATTGATGGGAAGACCGGAAGAACCAAGAGGGGTGTTGAAGTGCTAATGAGACTGGAGGGCTGAGGAGATGGTGTCCCAGGAGGCTGGGTTGATGTGAGCCTAGACTTGGTACCCAGAACGCGGGTCTCAGTCTCCTGATCACTCTGCCTCAGTATTTGGCCTTGTTCTAATCTACATAAAAGTATCAGAGGGCTAGAGTTCAGTGTGGTTGAAACAGGCAGTATAAATGGGGCCCAAGAGGGGCTGCCAAGGTGGGAGGGGTCCTTAACCAATTTATATTAGATTAGTTTTTCCCAAAACTTGAAAGACATTTCCATTAAAGCCTCAGAAGTGACAGACTGCAAGAAATGTTTTCTCTGGTGTGGAAGGGAGAGATGGAGAGGCTCATGATTGCAATGACTTTCGGGTTCTACTGTTTTCCCTGGAAACGGTGAAGAGACTTCCTCATGTGCTGCAGCCGTAGGCTCTAGGAATTGCTTTTGCAGCCAGTGTCCCTTCTCAAGGGACTCATAGAGGTGATGGGCCAAAGCTGTGTTTTGGATGTCAAGTAGATTAAAGGTCTTCAGCCAGAAAGTGGGAGAGACGTGAGAGAGGGAATTCTGGCAGGAGGCTGTGTACAGCAGAAGTGACTGATCAGTTCTGATTTTCTTTGCAGCAGCAGTGGCTCCCTTTTCTCCCCCTACCCCTGGTCACTACCATGTCCTCTACCGAGGGTGTGGAGAAACGCAGTTGGGCTGGCATGGGGAGACATACTGCCTGGTTGGTGGATACCGGGCCTACGGGGATGTTCCTTTTGCCACGCCAGCAAAGGTGGAAGCAGAGAAGCCAGTCCCCCGACGTGCTCCCAAGAGAAAGCACTCTCCGGAAATGTCACACAAAGATCTGGGTTGCCCCAGACCCAAAATCCGGCGATTGGAGCATTCAAGCCATTTCGGACTAGAAGGTGCTTTGATTCTCAAGCAGGGTGGCCTAACCTCTGGGCCCATCCCCTCTGTAACAGCCCCAGTAAACAAATGTCCCATCCTTGCTTTTTCAAGGTCGGCAACAGGGAGTCCCCTCCTAAAGAAGGTTCTCTCACATTGCCTCACTCTCAAAGGCTGCCCCCAGTGTGCTTCCTTCCTGTGGGCCTGATCAGGCTAAGGGCAGAGTTGTCTCTTTCCTTCTCTGAGTCGGACCAAATCGCCTTAGTAACACCTCTTCACAGTGTTGACCATGTGTTTCACGGGGGCTGCTGCTGAGCCTTTATCTCATCCTTTCATGGTGGAGAGAGGATTATAATGATTTTTACTCCTAGCGGAGAGGCTGGTGCCATATTGATGGGAAGACCGGAAGAACCAAGAGGGGTATTGAAGTGCTAATGAGACAGGAGGGCTGAGGAGATGGTGTCCCAGGAAGCTGGGTTGATGTGAGCCTAGACTTGGTGCCCAGAATACGGTTCTCAGTCTCCTGATCCCTCCGCCTCAGCATTTGGCCTTGTTCTAAACTACATAAAAGTATCAGAGGGCTAGAGTTCAGTGTGGTTGAAACAGGCAGTATAAATGGGGCCCAAGAGGGGTTGCCAAGGTGGGAGGGGTTCTTAACCAATTTATATTAGACTATTTTTTTCCGAAACTTGAAAGACATTTCCATTAAAGCCTCAGAAGTGACAGACTGCAAGAAATGTTTTCTCTGTTGTGGAAAGGAGAGATGGAGAGGCTCATGATTGCAATGACTTTCGGGTTCTACTGTTTTCCCTGGAAACGGTGAAGAGACTTCCTCATGTGCTGCAGCCGTAGGCTCTAGGAATTGCTTTTGCAGCCAGTGTCCCTTCTCTAGGGACTCATGGAGCTGATGGGCCAAGGCTGAGTTCTGGATGTCAAGTAGATTAAAGGTCTTCAGCCAGAAACTGGGAGAGACATGAGAGAGGGAAATTCTGGCACGAGACTGTGTACAGCAGAAGTGACTGATCAGTTCTGATTTTCTTTGCAGCAGCAGTTCCTTTGGCCACGCCAGCAAAGGTGGAAGCAGAGAAGCCAGTCCCCAGACGTGCTCCCAAGAGAAAGCACTCTCCGGAAAACTCGCACAAAGATCTGGGTTGCCCCAGACCCAAAATCCGGCGATTGGAGCCCGGTGCCAGGAGGTAGACCCCACAGAATCCTGCTGGCTGAGCCATTCTGAAGAGAGAGCAATGGTTTAACTGCCTAAGGCAGCGAATGCCGCTTCCTGCTGTGACCCACCCCGTCCCCCTACTGCCCACTGCCACAGATTAGAACTTTGAAAAGATGGGCACATCTATTAAAATGGCATCATATAAAAATAGGAAATGTTATATACATGTGCTTGATTATGCCATCATATGATGATCCTGCTTGACTTCCCTAACCTAATACGTTCACAAGAATTCTTTACAATCTTTAAAATACTTGATTTGTACACATTGTATATTTATGTATATATGGGTCTCCAACCTGCTCTCGCTGAAAGGGTTCAGACCCAAGCGTGTACATGGAGGGTCTGATTGGTGTAGTTCTGGCAGGGGTCTCATCATAAGCATCTAGGGAAACACCAGGGAAATAGCTCCCCTTGAAGGAAGGGCAAACAGATCTGGCTTATACACAAAGGGTCGCAATAAGAGGACCTGAAACAGGAAGGTCAAAGCCAGTAGGAGGTACTGGGGCAGGGGACATACAGCAAGCAAAAGACGTACCGTTGGCATTGAATAGAGCCGGGAACACAGAGTGAGGGTCCTGGGGCTTCGGCCCTCAGAAGTCCAAGCAGAAAGGAGGCACTGGGCATTAGGACAGTCAGCCAGCAGGGAGCAGGGCCCAAGCCATTGAGCTGGATTCATGTCTAGGACTCATGCCAAGAGTGCCCTAGATGGCAACTAAGTCACCACGATGGGACTCGGGCACAGGACAAGAGAGTTTAACACCTAGCCAAAGTATCCAGTGGTCCATGATGCCAGGATAAGTCTTGAAGCAAGCATGACTGAGGCTGGTTTTAAAACTATCGGGGTGGGGGGGCTTCCCTGGTGGTGCAGTGGTTGAGAATCCGCCTGCCAATGCAGGGGACACGGGTTTGAGCCCTGGTCTGGGAAGATCCCACATGCCGCGGAGCAACTGGGCCCATGAGCCACAACTACTGAGCCTGAGCGTCTAGAGCCTCTGCTCCGCAACAAGACAGGCCGCGATAGTGAGAGGCCCGCGCGCCGCGAAGAAGAGTGGCCCCCACTTGCCGCAACTGGAGAAAGCCCTCGCACAGAAATGAAGACCCAACACAGCCAAAAATAAAAGTAATAAATAAATAATAAATAAAAAATTTAAAAACAAAACCAGAAACGTAAAATCTGGAAAAAAGTTGAACACCTATATACCCACTGCAGACTTTACAATTAGTATTTTTCTTTTTAATAAATTTATTGATTTATTGATTTATTTTTAGCTGTGATGGGTCTTCGTTTCTGTGTGAGGGCTTTCTCCAGTTGTGGGGAGCGGGGGCCACTCTTCATTGCGGTGCGCGGGCCGCTCACTATCGCGGCCTCTCTTGTTGCGGAGCACAGGCTCCAGACGCGCAGGCTCAGTAGTTGTGGCTCACGGGCCCAGTTGCTCCACGGCATGTGGGATCTTCCCAGAGCAGGGCTCGAACCCGTGTCCCGTGCATTAGCAGGCAGATTCTCAAACACTGCGCCACCAGGGAAGCCCTACAATTAGTATTTTGAAAAAAAAAAAAAAAAAAAAACAAAGAACCTCAGTAAAAATGACTTAAGAGTCTTCAATTAATCCTTTTTTTGTCTTAGTAAAAGTGGAGGGAGATAAACAACCTTAGTAATCGTTACGGATAATATCCGGACTATGGGTGTGTCATTGGCAATGATATTATAACCACTCCTGGAGTATTACAATGGGCTGGTCATTGTCAAGGGCACTTTCAAATATTGTGCTGCTCTGCCCGAGCGCACTACAGTGTAGATATGATGAGTCCCACTTCACAGAACATAAACTGACACTCAGAGAGGATATATGATGCTTTATAACACCAATTACAGAAAAATTTAAAGAAAAAAATGTCCCGTAGTCAAATCAGTACTGTTCTCTTAATCACGTTTTCTACACTTGTATTATTAAATTTTAACAAAATGAAATACTCCATCTAGTATTTTGTACCCTGCTTTTACACTACATCTTCCCACCATTAAATATTCTTGTAGAAAATCATTTTTAATGAATGAACTGTTTTCCATCCTTTTTTAAAAAAAAATCTTTATTGGAGTATAATTGCTTTACAATGGTGTGTTAGTTTCTGCTTTATAACAAAGTGAATCAGCTCTACATACACATATATCCCCATATCTCCTCCCTCTTGCGTTTCCCTCCCACCCTCCCTATCCCACCCCTCTAGGTGGTCACAAAGCACCGAGCTGATTTCCCTGTGCTACGCGGCTGCTTCCCACTACCTAGCTATTTTACATTTGGTAGTATATATAAGTCCATGCCACTCTCTCACTTCGTCCCAGCTTCCCCTTCCCCTTCCCCGTGTCCTCAAGTCCATTTTCTACGTCTGCGTCTTTATTTTCCATTCTTAAGTTGGGCCATCCGTTATTTAACCAACCCCGTATTGTGGGATTTTTAGGTAGCTTCTAATATTTTTTCTATTACACTACTGGCTGAGATGAATATTCTTGAACATAAGTCTTGTACATAAATTTGACTTTCACCTTAGGATAAGATGCTAAAAGCAAAACTACTGGCTCAAAGTGTATGAACATTTTAAGGCTGTTGATACACAAATTGCCAAATTACCCTGCAGAAGGTTCGCACCAATTTCCATCCCCATCTGCAGCAACAGACGAAAACAGCCTTTTCCTTACATCCTTAGCAGCAAATTTTGTGCATTCTTAAAACTTTCTACCAATGAGATGAGCAAAAAAGAAATAGATTTATAACTTGAATTTCTTTGTTAGGTAGTGAAGTTGAACATCTTTCCATATTTATTGGGGATAAGCTTCTGTTCTATTGTGACTGCCCTGTCGCATCTTCTACCCATTTATCTATCACTGTGTTGGGAGATGCTGGGATGCAGAACCTTCTTCGGTGCCTGGTGTGGTTCTGTTCCTGCTGACACAGAGTCCTCTCTCAGTAGAAGATGGCTGCTCCTTAGCACTGAGAAAAGTCAGCACCCCTACAGCCTGCCATGGGCCTAGAAATGATGTCTCAGTGGCTCTGGAGGAATTACATTCAGGTCCCTGGATTTAGCAACTCACCAGCAAGCAGAACTGGTACTTCAGTTCTAAATGACTCTGCAGTGTATCCGTTCTCATGAACTTGACCTTCTTCCCACCTTTTCACCCAGTGACTGAATCAGGCCAAGCTGCGGTGGAGACACAGCTTCGTCTCTCTTCTCCCGGGAGTGGGACTGAAAAGACAGTACAGAGCAGATCATCCCTGCAGACACTCGCTGGGTGACCCCGGGGCACAGCAGGAGGAAAGAAGGGTGATCATCCTCACCCTTCTTGGAGGGTGGAGCCACGTTCCAAAAACAGATGCAGTAAGCACGAACCACACAACCACCCAGATGAACTTGAACTCAGCAGTTGGAATGAATAAATAACCCTTCCTTTCTGCAAGTCACTGCTCACCCTGTGCCTCTCTCCATTGGTGAGTGGTTCCTTCTGGCTTGAAATCACTACTGGTGACTTACCACTGCTGGTGCTTTACATTGTTGTTTCCCCCAGGAGAATTTCAAGTTCAGGGCATCCAGTTCCTCCACGTGAAACCCTTTGTAGTTGCTCTGGGTGAACGGATGAGTGAGAGATAAATGAACAAAACAATTTTTCCCTAGCACTTCCATGCTGTTTCTAAATGACAGATTTCCACAGCTCCCTCCCCCATACAACCACAGACTCTTTGAAGACATTTCTCTCTCTCCCCCCATGCCTGGCACAAAGGGGGATAAATGCAAATCGAGGGAATGAATAAACCAAACCTTATCTGGACCACAATAACGCCTACTTGAGCTCATCTTTCTTCTTTTTTTTTTTGATGTTTCAGTTTAAATTTTATTTCCTGCCCCCAAACATCCATTAAGCGCCCAGGAGAAGGAAAAGGGGATGTGACTAGCAATAGAGAGAAATGTTCTTCACAACAATGGCCATGGCAAGCTTAAGCACTTTTGGTGAAATCTCTCTGGGAAGTACTGGCAGAGGAATAAAAGGCAAACTGACACAGAAGTATTGCTTGGTGTGCATTTCCAGGCTCTGCCTTCTTTCTCATCTCTTGGTGGCAGGCGGAGGAACAGGAGAAAAGGTTAAACTTTTTGATAAACCGGCAGAATAAGCTTATCACATCCTCTCACTATCTCTGCATAGGTTCTAGTCTCTGCCGCATTATATAAGCTTTGCCCAAAGTAATGAACAGTTGAAAGTCAAATGTAATACTTCACCAAACAACTTAAAAATGCTTGCACACCGGAAAAGATTAAGTTGCAGAGAACACAAATGGACCCAGAGCAGCCTTTGCCAAAAGAGAATATTGTGCTAAATGTACAGCCATAGCTCTTTTCCATATGAAGAAACAGTCAGAAGGATAAAAGAACTTGGTCAAAATCACACAAGTAAGTAGGACAGAATCTGGTCTGTCTGTCTCTACCAAGGTTGTGTTCTTTAACCACCAGGCTAGCTTTTCTCAAATCTGATTCATGCATAGAATAACTCTACCCCTCTGTTTGCCTTGAATATTCCCTGTATATACGTATGCCTGCTGCAGTTTTTCACATTGCCCACTTTGACTCCCAAAAGCAACGGAGAATACACAGTAATTTGGTCAGTCTCTCCATGGACCACTGTGGTGGGACTGCCCAGGAAGCTTATTAAAAGTGCAGCTTCCTGAGCCCTACTCCAGATCTAGATAAGTTTTGTGAGGGTTGGCTCAAGAATCCAGGTACAAGTGTTTTGAAGTGGTTTTGTGCAACCCCCCAGGTGAGTCTCTCGCTCTCTTAAGTTAATAAACCATTTATTCTGCCTCCCGCAGATGCCCAGCCAGGTCCTGTTAAGGTAGGAGTCCCCGCACCACATCAGAGGGATGCTCCCAGCCAAGTCATCTCTGGAGCCTTGGAGAGTCTGGATGGTCTCGTGCTGGCCCACCTGCCATGACAAACCTCTTCCAGAGCATTCCCCTTCCCATTTTACCTTCTACCACTCCCAAAGGCAGTCGGCTCCAATGAGGCCTGACTTCGTCTGTCCTAACGTGCACCCGCTCATTCAAGCAGTTTAGGAATACAAGGTGCTGTGGTTCTCAACCAGGGGGGCCCAACCTCTAAAATAGTAGTCCAAGCAGTCTCTACCTCCTGGGCACATCCCCTCTGCAACAGCCCCAGTAAACGAATGTCCCATCCTTGCTTTTTCAAGGTCGGCAACAGGGAGTCCCCTCCTAAAGAAGGTTCTCTCGCATTGCCACACTCTCAAAGGCTGCCCCCAGTGTGCTTCCTTCCTGTGGGCCTGATCAGGCTAAGGGCAGAGTTGTCTCTTTCCTTCTCTGAGTCGGACCAAATCGTCTTAGTAACACCTCTTCACAGTGGTGACCATATGTTTCACGGGGGCTGCTGCTGAGCCTTTACCTCATCCTTTCATGGTGGAGAGAGGGAGGATTATACTGATTTTTACTTCTAGGGGAGAGGGGAGTGTAATGATTATGTTGTCATTTTGTATTATGTCCTTTGGTCATGAACTTGTTTTGAATTTCATATGAAAATGGGCCCACCATTCCCACTTTGTGAGGTCATTCAGCACCCTCATTTTGCACCTTTAACGTCTCTCTCAGTATCACTTGGAAATGTTTGAAATGGCATGAGCTTGTCCTCACATTCCTATCAGCTGTAAATCCGGAGCCCCAACATGAACCTAACCATTGAGCAGAACACCTCTCCACTACCTGTGTAACACTGGGTAGGCCCCTTCACCTCTTGCTTTTCTTCAGTCCTCAGTTGTGAAAATGTGAGGGTTCTATGAATTTATATTTGGGGCAGGACAAGGGCGAGGAGAATGTGTCTTTGCTTTTATTCTTCCAAACTGGAATGTCTTCCCTCTCTTCCCCATGGGTCCAAATCGCACTTGTCCTTCAGGTCCACTGCCAAGGAGCCTTCCCTGATTCCCCAGTCCACACAAATCTCTGCCTCTTAGGGTCAGTGCCATACAACCTAGCTCTCTCTTACATTAATCTTGCCTCTCAAGCCAATCTCAGAATGTGGGTCTCCTTTGCCTTCCTGGGGCCCCTAGGGCTGTGCCAGCCCACCGGCACGCCTCACGTGGGATGTCTGCTAGACTAGGGCATGAGTGGGGAGGCCCAGGTGTGAGGGGCCAGGCAGAGTACCTCTGCCCTCCCCCTGCTCTCCTCCACCAAACTGCCCCTCCTCCTGAAGCCTGACCCCCAAGTCACAGGTTCCTTATTATGACCTCACTGGGTAGTGATGACCTCACAGGCCTTCTCACAGTTTCCATGGCAGCATAACTGCCAAAGTGCTGCCCTCAGACAAACTTCCCTGACAGTTCTCCACCAGAAGTTCTCCAACCTCTTTGGTTGTCTGAGGGAGAATGTGTGACCGGATCCTCTATCTTTACTCGAACCTGAGCTCTGTTCCGTGGGTGGGCAGTGCGGCAGAAACACCGAGACCGGGCATCTCTAGAGGAGCCATGGTGTACACACCACCTCACCTGGCTGCCTCATGTTCCTGTGGGGCTTGCCCACTACGTATACCTGAGCGCGTTCCCAGCTGTAAGTAATACCAATGACCTGGGACATCTTCAGGGACCCACAGTGCTCACTGTTGAGGACAAGTGAAAGGTCATCCCTGGACAAGTGTGCAGGATGGTCCTGATCTTTATAAATCTAGCTTCCCCTTTGGGCTACAGGATGCTTCCATTCAGACCCTTTCCTGATTGGCCTCTTAGCAAAAGACAAGTGCATTTCTGTTGGCAAATGGTAAATGGAGCAGTTTGAGGAAGAGGGCCACTCTTGAAACACACCTTCAAACCCAGGCACCTCTGTGCTGTCATGTAGACATCTACATCGGTGCCCTCAGACACATCCCATCCTGAGCTGCTGAGTACTAGGGGAGAGGGTGGTGCCATATTGATGGGAAGACCGGAAGAACCAAGAGGGGTGTTGAAGTGCTAATGAGACTGGAGGGCTGAGGAGATGGTGTCCCAGGAGGCTGGGTTGATGTGAGCCTAGACTTGGTACCCAGAACGCGGGTCTCAGTCTCCTGATCACTCTGCCTCAGTATTTGGCCTTGTTCTAATCTACATAAAAGTATCAGAGGGCTAGAGTTCAGTGTGGTTGAAACAGGCAGTATAAATGGGGCCCAAGAGGGGCTGCCAAGGTGGGAGGGGTCCTTAACCAATTTATATTAGATTAGTTTTTCCCAAAACTTGAAAGACATTTCCATTAAAGCCTCAGAAGTGACAGACTGCAAGAAATGTTTTCTCTGGTGTGGAAGGGAGAGATGGAGAGGCTCATGATTGCAATGACTTTCGGGTTCTACTGTTTTCCCTGGAAACGGTGAAGAGACTTCCTCATGTGCTGCAGCCATAGGCTCTAGGAATTGCTTTTGCAGCCAGTGTCCCTTCTCAAGGGACTCATAGAGGTGATGGGCCAAAGCTGTGTTTTGGATGTCAAGTAGATTAAAGGTCTTCAGCCAGAAAGTGGGAGAGACGTGAGAGAGGGAAATTCTGGCAGGAGGCTGTGTACAGCAGAAGTGACTGATCAGTTCTGATTTTCTTTGCAGCAGCAGTGGCTCCCTTTTCTCCCCCTACCCCTGGTCACTACCATGTCCTCTACCGAGGGTGTGGAGAAACGCAGTTGGGCTGGCATGGGGAGACATACTGCCTGGTTGGTGGCTACCGGGCCTACGGGGATGTTCCTTTGGCCACGCCAGCAAAGGTGGAAGCAGAGAAGCCAGTCCCCAGACGT
This sequence comes from Balaenoptera physalus, assembly GCF_965194825.1. NCBI lineage: Eukaryota > Metazoa > Chordata > Mammalia > Artiodactyla > Balaenopteridae > Balaenoptera > Balaenoptera physalus. Next base: position 85,856 of record NW_028125488.1, on the reverse strand, counting down.
GCTCCCAAGAGAAAGCACTCTCCGGAAATGTCGCACAAAGATCTGGGTTGCCCCAGACCCAAAATCCGGCGATTGGAGCATTCAAGCCATTTCGGACTAGAAGGTGCTTTGATTCTCAAGCAGGGTGGCCTAACCTCTGGGCACATCCCCTCTGTAACAGCCCCAGTAAACAAATGTCCCATCCTTGCTTTTTCAAGGTCGGCAACAGGGAGTCCCCTCCTAAAGAAGGTTCTCTCACATTGCCACACTCTCAAAGGCTGCCCCCAGTGTGCTTCCTTCCTGTGGGCCTGATCAGGCTAAGGGCAGAGTTGTCTCTTTCCTTCTCTGAGTCGGACCAAATCGCCTTAGTAACACCTCTTCACAGTGTTGACCATGTGTTTCACGGGGGCTGCTGCTGAGCCTTTATCTCATCCTTTCATGGTGGAGAGAGGATTATAATGATTTTTACTCCTAGCGGAGAGGGTGGTGCCATATTGATGGGAAGACCGGAAGAACCAAGAGGGGTGTTGAAGTGCTAATGAGACTGGAGGGCTGAGGAGATGGTGTCCCAGGAGGCTGGGTTGATGTGAGCCTAGACTTGGTGCCCAGAATACGGTTCTCAGTCTCCTGAACCCTCCGCCTCAGCATTTGGCCTTGTTCTAAACTACATAAAAGTATCAGAGGGCTAGAGTTCAGTGTGGTTGAAACAGGCAGTATAAATGGGGCCCAAGAGGGGTTGCCAAGGTGGGAGGGGTTCTTAACCAATTTATATTAGACTATTTTTTTCCGAAACTTGAAAGACATTTCCATTAAAGCCTCAGAAGTGACAGACTGCAAGAAATGTTTTCTCTGTTGTGGAAAGGAGAGATGGAGAGGCTCATGATTGCAATGACTTTCGGGTTCTACTGTTTTCCCTGGAAACGGTGAAGAGACTTCCTCATGTGCTGCAGCCGTAGGCTCTAGGAATTGCTTTTGCAGCCAGTGTCCCTTCTCTAGGGACTCATGGAGGTGATGGGCCAAGGCTGTGTTCTGGATGTCAAGTAGATTAAAGGTCTTCAGCCAGACAGTGGGAGAGACGTGAGAGAGGGAAATTCTGGCAGGAGACTGTGTACAGCAAATGTGACTGATCAGTTCTGATTTTCTTTGCAGCAGCAGTTCCTTTGGCCACGCCAGCAAAGGTGGAAGCAGAGAAGCCAGTCCCCAGACGTGCTCCCAAGAGAAAGCACTCTCCGGAAAACTCGCACAAAGATCTGGGTTGCCCCAGACCCAAAATCCGGCGATTGGAGCCCGGTGCCAGGAGGTAGACCCCACAGAATCCTGCTGGCTGAGCCATTCTGAAGAGAGAGCAATGGTTTAACTGCCTAAGGCAGCGAATGCCTCTTCCTGCTGTGACCCACCCCGTCCCCCTACTGCCCATTGCCACAGATTAGAACTTTGAAAAGATGGGCACATCTATTAAAATGGCATCATATAAAAATAGGAAATGTTATATACATGTGCTTGATTATGCCATCATATGATGATCCTGCTTGACTTCCCTAACCTAATACGTTCACAAGAATTCTTTACAATCTTTAAAATACTTGATTTGTACACATTGTATATTTATGTATATATGGGTCTCCAACCTGCTCTCGCTGAAAGGGTTCAGACCCAAGCGTGTACATGGAGGGTCTGATTGGTGTAGTTCTGGCAGGGGTCTCATCATAAGCATCTAGGGAAACACCAGGGAAATAGCTCCCCTTGAAGGAAGGGCAAACAGATCTGGCTTATACACAAAGGGTCGCAATAAGAGGACCTGAACAGGAAGGTCAAAGCCAGTAGGAGGTACTGGGGCAGGGGACATACAGCAAGCAAAAGACGTACCGTTGGCATTGAATAGAGCCGGGAACACAGAGTGAGGGTCCTGGGGCTGCGGCCCTCAGAAGTCCAAGCAGAAAGGAGGCACTGGGCATTAGGACAGTCAGCCAGCAGGGAGCAGGGCCCAAGCCATTGAGCTGGATTCATGTCTAGGACTCATGCCAAGAGTGCCCTAGATGGCAACTAAGTCACCACGATGGGACTCGGGCACAGGACAAGAGAGTTTAACACCTAGCCAAAGTACCCAGTGGTCCATGATGCCAGGATAAGTCTTGAAGCAAGCATGACTGAGGCTGGTTTTAAAACTATCGGGGTGGGGGGGCTTCCCTGGTGGTGCAGTGGTTGAGAATCCGCCTGCCAATGCAGGGGACACGGGTTTGAGCCCTGGTCTGGGAAGATCCCACATGCCGCGGAGCAACTGGGCCCATGAGCCACAACTACTGAGCCTGAGCGTCTAGAGCCTCTGCTCCGCAACAAGACAGGCCGCGATAGTGAGAGGCCCGCGCGCTGCGAAGAAGAGTGGCCCCCACTTGCCGCAACTGGAGAAAGCCCTCGCGCAGAAATGAAGACCCAACACAGCCAAAAATAAAAGTAATAAATAAATAATAAATAAAAAATTTAAAAACAAAACCAGAAACGTAAAATCTGGAAAAAAGTTGAACACCTATATACCCACTGCAGACTTTACAATTAGTATTTTTCTTTTTAATAAATTTATTGATTTATTGATTTATTTTTAGCTGTGATGGGTCTTCGTTTCTGTGTGAGGGCTTTCTCCAGTTGTGGGGAGCGGGGGCCACTCTTCATTGCGGTGCGCGGGCCGCTCACTATCGCGGCCTCTCTTGTTGCGGAGCACAGGCTCCAGACGCGCAGGCTCAGTAGTTGTGGCTCACGGGCCCAGTTGCTCCACGGCATGTGGGATCTTCCCAGAGCAGGGCTCGAACCCGTGTCCCGTGCATTAGCAGGCAGATTCTCAACCACTGCGCCACCAGGGAAGCCCTACAATTAGTATTTTGAAAAAAAAAAAAAAAAAGAAAAACAAAGAACCTCAGTAAAAATGACTTAAGAGTCTTCAATTAATCCTTTTTTTGTCTTAGTAAAAGTGGAGGGAGATAAACAACCTTAGTAATCGTTACGGATAATATCCGGACTATGGGTGTGTCATTGGCAATGATATTATAACCAGTCCTGTAGTATTACAATGGGCTGGTCATTGTCAAGGGCACTTTCAAATATTGTGCTGCTCTGCCCGAGCGCACTGCAGTGTAGATATGATGAGTCCCACTTCACAGAACATAAACTGAGACTCAGAGAGGATATATGATGCTTTATAACACCAATTACAGAAAAATTTAAAGAAAAAAATTTCCCGTAGTCAAATCAGTACTGTTCTCTTAATCACGTTTTCTACACTTGTATTATTAAATTTTAACAAAATGAAATACTCCATCTAGTATTTTGTACCCTGCTTTTACACTACATCTTCCCACCATTAAATATTCTTGTAGAAAATCATTTTTAATGAATGAACTGTTTTCCATCCTTTTTTAAAAAAAACATCTTTATTGGAGTATAATTGCTTTACAATGGTGTGTTAGTTTCTGCTTTATAACAAAGTGAATCAGCTCTACATACACATATATCCCCATATCTCCTCCCTCTTGCGTCTCCCTCCCACCCTCCCTATCCGACCCCTCTAGGTGGTCACAAAGCACCGAGCTGATTTCCCTGTGCTACACGGCTGCTTCCCACTAGCTAGCTATTTTACATTTGGTAGTATATATAAGTCCATGCCACTCTCTCACTTCGTCCCGGCTTCCCCTTCCCCTTCCCCGTGTCCTCAAGTCCATTTTCTACGTCTGCGTCTTTATTTTCCATTCTTAAGTTGGGCCATCCGTTATTTAACCAACCCCGTATTGTGGGATTTTTAGGTAGCTTCTAATATTTTTTCTATTACACTACTGGCTTAGATGAATATTCTTGAACATAAGTCTTGTACATAAATTTGACTTTCACCTTAGGATAAGTTGCTAAAAGCAAAACTACTGGCTCAAAGTGTATGAACATTTTAAGGCTGTTGATACACAAATTGCCAAATTACCCTGCAGAAGGTTCGCACCAATTTCCATCCCCATCTGCAGCAACAGACGAAAACAGCCTTTTCCTTACATCCTTAGCAGCAAAGTTTGTGCATTCTTAAAACTTTCTACCAATGAGATGAGCAAAAAAGAAATAGATTTATAACTTGAATTTCTTTGTTAGGTAGTGAAGTTGAACATCTTTCCATATTTATTGGGGATAAGCTTCTGTTCTATTGTGACTGCCCTGTTGCATCTTCTACCCGTTTATCTATCACTGTGTTGGGAGATGCTGGGATGCAGAACCTTCTTCGGTGCCTGGTGTGGTTCTGTTCCTGCTGACACAGAGTCCTCTCTCAGTAGAAGATGGCTGCTCCTTAGCACTGAGAAAAGTCAGCACCCCTACAGCCTGCCATGGGCCTAGAAATGATGTCTCAGTGGCTCTGGAGGAATTACATTCAGGTCCCTGGATTTAGCAACTCACCAGCAAGCAGAAATGGTACTTCAGAACTAAATGACTCTGCAGTGTATCAGTTCTCATGAACTTGACCTTCTTCCCACCTTTTCACCCAGTGACTGAATCAGGCCAAGCTGCGGTGGAGACACAGCTTCGTCTCTCTTCTCCCGGGAGTGGGACTGAAAAGACAGTACAGAGCAGATCATCCCTGCAGACACTCGCTGGGTGACCCCGGGGCACAGCAGGAGGAAAGAAGGGTGATCATCCTCACCCTTCTTGGAGGGTGGAGCCACGTTCCAAAAACAGATGCAGTAAGCACGAACCACACAACCACCCAGATGAACTTGAACTCAGCAGTTGGAATGAATAAATAACCCCTCCTTTCTGCAAGTCACTGCTCACCCTGTGCCTCTCTCCATTGGTGAGTGGTTCCTTCTGGCTTGAAATCACTACTGGTGGCTTACCACTGCTGGTGCTTTACATTGTTGTTTCCCCCAGGAGAATGTCAAGTTCAGGGCATCCAGTTCCTCCGCGTGAAACCCTTTGTAGTTGCTCTGGGTGAACGGATGAGTGAGAGATAAATGAACAAAACAATTTTTCCCTAGCACTTCCATGCTGTTTCTAAATGACAGATTTCCACAGCTCCCTCCCCCATACAACCACAGACTCTTTGAAGACATTTCTCTCTCTCCCCCCATGCCTGGCACAAAGGGGGATAAATGCAAATCGAGGGAATGAATAAACCAAACCTTATCTGGACCACAATAACGCCTACTTGAGCTCATCTTTCTTCTTTTTTTTTTTGATGTTTCAGTTTAAATTTTATTTCCTGCCCCCAAACATCCATTAAGCGCCCAGGAGAAGGAAAAGGGGATGTGACTAGCAATAGAGAGTAATGTTCTTCACAACAATGGCCATGGCAAGCTTAGGCACTTTTGGTGAAATCTCTCTGGGAAGTACTGGCAGAGGAATAAAAGGCAAACTGATACAGAAGTATTGCTTGGTGTGCATTTCCAGGCTCTGCCTTCTTTCTCATCTCTTGGTGGCAGGCGGAGGAAGAGGAGAAAAGATTAAACTTTTTGATAAACCGGCAGAATAAGCTTATCACATCCTCTCACTATCTCTGCATAGGTTCTAGTCTCTGCCGCATTATATAAGCTTTGCCCAAAGTAATGAACAGTTGAAAGTCAAATGTAATACTTCACCAAACAACTTAAAAATGCTTGCACACTGGAAAAGATTAAGTTGCAGAGAACACAAATGGACCCAGAGCAGCCTTTGCCAAAAGAGAATATTGTGCTAAATGTACAGCCATAGCTCTTTTCCATATGAAGAAACAGTCAGAAGGATAAAAGAACTTGGTCAAAATCACACAAGTAAGTAGGACAGAATCTGGTCTGTCTGTCTCTCCCAGGGTTGTGTTCTTTAACCACCAGGCTAGCTTTTCTCAAATCTGATTCATGCATAGAATAACTCTACCCCTCTGTTTGCCTTGAATATTCCCTGTATATACGTATGCCTGCTGCAGTTTTTCACATTGCCCACTTTGACTCCCAAAAGCAACGGAGAATACACAGTAATTTGGTCAGTCTCTCCATGGACCACTGTGGTGGGACTGCCCAGGAAGCTTATTAAAAGTGCAGCTTCCTGAGCCCTACTCCAGATCTAGATAAGTTTTGTGAGGGTTGGCTCAAGAATCCAGGTACAAGTCTTTTGAAGTGGTTTTGTGCAACCCCCCCAGGTGAGTCTCTCGCTCTCTTAAGTTAATAAACCATTTATTCTGCCTCCCGCAGATGCCCAGCCAGGTCCTGTTAAGGTAGGAGTCCCCGCACCACATCAGAGGGATGCTCCCAGCCAAGTCATCTCTGGAGCCTTGGAGAATCTGGATGGTCTCGTGCTGGCCCACCTGCCATGACAAACCTCTTCCAGAGCATTCCCCTTCCCATTTTACCTTCTACCACTCCCAAAGGCAGTCGGCTCCAATGAGGCCTGACTTCGTCTGTCCTAACGTGCACCCGCTCATTCAAGCAGTTTAGGAATACAAGGTGCTGTGGTTCTCAACCAGGGGGGCCCAACCTCTAAAATAGTAGTCCAAGCAGTCTCTACCTCCTGGGCACATCCCCTCTGCAACAGCCCCAGTAAACGAATGTCCCATCCTTGCTTTTTCAAGGTCGGCAACAGGGAGTCCCCTCCTAAAGAAGGTTCTCTCGCATTGCCACACTCTCAAAGGCTGCCCCCAGTGTGCTTCCTTCCTGTGGGCCTGATCAGGCTAAGGGCAGAGTTGTCTCTTTCCTTCTCTGAGTCGGACCAAATCGTCTTAGTAACACCTCTTCACAGTGGTGACCATGTGTTTCACGGGGGCTGCTGTTGAGCCTTTACCTCATCCTTTCATGGTGGAGACAGGGAGGATTATACTGATTTTTACTTCTAGGGGAGAGGGGAGTGTAATGATTATGTTGTCATTTTGTATTATGTCCTTTGGTCATGAACTTGTTTTGAATTTCATATGAAAATGGGCCCACCATTCCCACTTTGTGAGGTCATTCAGCACCCTCATTTTGCACCTTTAACGTCTCTCTCAGTATCACTTGGAAATGTTTGAAATGGCATGAGCTTGTCCTCACATTCCTATCAGCTGTAAATCCGGAGCCCCAACATGAACCTAACCATTGAGCAGAACACCTCTCCACTACCTGTGTAACACTGGGTAGGCCCCTTCACCTCTTGCTTTTCTTCAGTCCTCAGTTGTGAAAATGTGAGGGTTCTATGAATTTATATTTGGGGCAGGACAAGGGCGAGGAGAATGTGTCTTTGCTTTTATTCTTCCAAACTGGAATGTCTTCCCTCTCTTCCCCATGGGTCCAAATCGCACTTGTCCTTCAGGTCCACTGCCAAGGAGCCTTCCCTGATTCCCCAGTCCACACAAATCTCTGCCTCTTATGGTCAGTGCCATACAACCTAGCTCTCTCTTACGTTAATCTTGCCTCTCAAGCCAATCTCAGAATGTGGGTCTCCTTTGCCTTCCTGGGGCCCCTAGGGCTGTGCCAGCCCACCGGCACGCCCCACGTGGGATGTCTGCTAGACTAGGGCATGAGTGGGGAGGCCCAGGTGTGAGGGGCCAGGCAGAGTACCTCTGCCCTCCCCCTGCTCTCCTCCACCAAACTGCCCCTCCTCCTGAAGCCTGACCCCCAAGTCACAGGTTCCTTATTATGACCTCACTGGGTAGTGATGACCTCACAGGCCTTCTCACAGTTTCCATGGCAGCATAACTGCCAAAGTGCTGCCCTCAGACAAACTTCCCTGACAGTTCTCCACCAGAAGTTCTCCAACCTCTTTGGTTGTCTGAGGGAGAATGTGTGACCGGATCCTCTATCTTTACTCGAACCTGAGCTCTGTTCCGTGGGTGGGCAGTGCGGCAGAAACACCGAGACCGGGCATCTCTAGAGGAGCCATGGTGTACACACCACCTCACCTGGCTGCCTCATGTTCCTGTGGGGCTTGCCCACTACGTATACCTGAGCGCGTTCCCAGCTGTAAGTAATACCAATGACCTGGGACATCTTCAGGGACCCACAGTGCTCACTGTTGAGGACAAGTGAAAGGTCATCCCTGGACAAGTGTGCAGGATGGTCCTGATCTTTATAAATCTAGCTTCCCCTTTGGGCTACAGGATGCTTCCATTCAGACCCTTTCCTGATTGGCCTCTTAGCAAAAGACAAGTGCATTTTTGTTGGCAAATGGTAAATGGAGCAGTTTGAGGAAGAGGGCCACTCTTGAAACACACCTTCAAACCCAGGCACCTCTGTGCTGTCATGTAGACATCTACATCGGTGCCCTCAGACACATCCCATCCTGAGCTGCTGAGTACTAGGGGAGAGGGTGGTGCCATATTGATGGGAAGACCGAAAGAACCAAGAGGGGTGTTGAAGTGCTAATGAGACTGGAGGGCTGAGGAGATGGTGTCCCAGGAGGCTGGGTTGATGTGAGCCTAGACTTGGTACCCAGAACGCGGGTCTCAGTCTCCTGATCACTCTGCCTCAGTATTTGGCCTTGTTCTAATCTACATAAAAGTATCAGAGGGCTAGAGTTCAGTGTGGTTGAAACAGGCAGTATAAATGGGGCCCAAGAGGGGCTGCCAAGGTGGGAGGGGTCCTTAACCAATTTATATTAGATTAGTTTTTCCCAAAACTTGAAAGACATTTCCATTAAAGCCTCAGAAGTGACAGACTGCAAGAAATGTTTTCTCTGGTGTGGAAGGGAGAGATGGAGAGGCTCATGATTGCAATGACTTTCGGGTTCTACTGTTTTCCCTGGAAACGGTGAAGAGACTTCCTCATGTGCTGCAGCCGTAGGCTCTAGGAATTGCTTTTGCAGCCAGTGTCCCTTCTCAAGGGACTCATAGAGGTGATGGGCCAAAGCTGTGTTTTGGATGTCAAGTAGATTAAAGGTCTTCAGCCAGAAAGTGGGAGAGACGTGAGAGAGGGAAATTCTGGCAGGAGGCTGTGTACAGCAGAAGTGACTGATCAGTTCTGATTTTCTTTGCAGCAGCAGTGGCTCCCTTTTCTCCCCCTACCCCTGGTCACTACCATGTCCTCTACCGAGGGTGTGGAGAAACGCAGTTGGGCTGGCATGGGGAGACATACTGCCTGGTTGGTGGCTACCGGGCCTACGGGGATGTTCCTTTGGCCACGCCAGCAAAGGTGGAAGCAGAGAAGCCAGTCCCCAGACGTGCTCCCAAGAGAAAGCACTCTCCGGAAATGTCGCACAAAGATCTGGGATGCCCCAGACCCAAAATCCGGCGATTGGAGCATTCAAGCCATTTCGGACTAGAAGGTGCTTTGATTCTCAAGCAGGGTGGCCTAACCTCTGGGCACATCCCCTCTGTAACAGCCCCAGTAAACAAATGTCCCATCCTTGCTTTTTCAAGGTCAGCAACAGGGAGTCCCCTCCTAAAGAAGGTTCTCTCGCATTGCCACACTCTCAAAGGCTGCCCCCAGTGTGCTTCCTTCCTGTGGGCCTGATCAGGCTAAGGGCAGAGTTGTCTCTTTCCTTCTCTGAGTCGGACCAAATCGCCTTAGTAACACCTCTTCACAGTGTTGACCATGTGTTTCACGGGGGCTGCTGCTGAGCCTTTATCTCATCCTTTCATGGTGGAGAGAGGATTATAATGATTTTTACTCCTAGCGGAGAGGGTGGTGCCATATTGATGGGAAGACCGGAAGAACCAAGAGGGGTGTTGAAGTGCTAATGAGACTGGAGGGCTGAGGAGATGGTGTCCCAGGAGGCTGGGTTGATGTGAGCCTAGACTTGGTGCCCAGAATACGGTTCTCACTCTCCTGAACCCTCCGCCTCAGCATTTGGCCTTGTTCTAAACTACATAAAAGTATCAGAGGGCTAGAGTTCAGTGTGGTTGAAACAGGCAGTATAAATGGGGCCCAATAGGGGTTGCCAAGGTGGGAGGGGTTCTTAACCAATTTATATTAGACTATTTTTTTCCGAAACTTGAAAGACATTTCCATTAAAGCCTCAGAAGTGACAGACTGCAAGAAATGTTTTCTCTGTTGTGGAAAGGAGAGATGGAGAGGCTCATGATTGCAATGACTTTCGGGTTCTACTGTTTTCCCTGGAAACGGTGAAGAGACTTCCTCATGTGCTGCAGCCGTAGGCTCTAGGAATTGCTTTTGCAGCCAGTGTCCCTTCTCTAGGGACTCATGGAGCTGATGGGCCAAGGCTGTGTTCTGGATGTCAAGTAGATTAAAGGTCTTCAGCCAGAAACTGGGAGAGACATGAGAGAGGGAAATTCTGGCAGGAGACTGTGTACAGCAGAAGTGACTGATCAGTTCTGATTTTCTTTGCAGCAGCAGTTCCTTTGGCCACGCCAGCAAAGGTGGAAGCAGAGAAGCCAGTCCCCAGACGTGCTCCCAAGAGAAAGCACTCTCCGGAAAACTCGCACAAAGATCTGGGTTGCCCCAGACCCAAAATCCGGCGATTGGAGCCCGGTGCCAGGAGGTAGACCCCACAGAATCCTGCTGGCTGAGCCATTCTGAAGAGAGAGCAATGGTTTAACTGCCTAAGGCAGCGAATGCCTCTTCCTGCTGTGACCCACCCCGTCCCCCTACTGCCCATTGCCACAGATTAGAACTTTGAAAAGATGGGCACATCTATTAAAATGGCATCATATAAAAATAGGAAATGTTATATACATGTGCTTGATTATGCCATCATATGATGATCCTGCTTGACTTCCCTAACCTAATACGTTCACAAGAATTCTTTACAATCTTTAAAATACTTGATTTGTACACATTGTATATTTATGTATATATGGGTCTCCAACCTGCTCTCGCTGAAAGGGTTCAGACCCAAGCGTGTACATGGAGGGTCTGATTGGTGTAGTTCTGGCAGGGGTCTCATCATAAGCATCTAGGGAAACACCAGGGAAATAGCTCCCCTTGAAGGAAGGGCAAACAGATCTGGCTTATACACAAAGGGTCGCAATAAGAGGACCTGAACAGGAAGGTCAAAGCCAGTAGGAGGTACTGGGGCAGGGGACATACAGCAAGCAAAAGACGTACCGTTGGCATTGAATAGAGCCGGGAACACAGAGTGAGGGTCCTGGGGCTGCGGCCCTCAGAAGTCCAAGCAGAAAGGAGGCACTGGGCATTAGGACAGTCAGCCAGCAGGGAGCAGGGCCCAAGCCATTGAGCTGGATTCATGTCTAGGACTCATGCCAAGAGTGCCCTAGATGGCAACTAAGTCACCACGATGGGACTCGGGCACAGGACAAGAGAGTTTAACACCTAGCCAAAGTACCCAGTGGTCCATGATGCCAGGATAAGTCTTGAAGCAAGCATGACTGAGGCTGGTTTAAAACTATCGGGGTGGGGGGGCTTCCCTGGTGGTGCAGTGGTTGAGAATCCGCCTGCCAATGCAGGGGACACGGGTTTGAGCCCTGGTCTGGGAAGATCCCACATGCCGCGGAGCAACTGGGCCCATGAGCCACAACTACTGAGCCTGAGCGTCTACAGCCTCTGCTCCGCAACAAGACAGGCCGCGATAGTGAGAGGCCCGCGCGCCGCGAAGAAGAGTGGCCCCCACTTGCCGCAACTGGAGAAAGCTCTCGCGCAGAAATGAAGACCCAACACAGCCAAAAATAAAAGTAATAAATAAATAATAAATAAAAAATTTAAAAACAAAACCAGAAACGTAAAATCTGGAAAAAAGTTGAACACCTATATACCCACTGCAGACTTTACAATTAGTATTTTTCTTTTTAATAAAGTTATTGATTTATTGATTTATTTTTAGCTGTGATGGGTCTTCGTTTCTGTGTGAGGGCTTTCTCCAGTTGTGGGGAGCGGGGGCCACTCTTCATTGCGGTGCGCGGGCCGCTCACTATCGCGGCCTCTCTTGTTGCGGAGCACAGGCTCCAGACGCGCAGGCTCAGTAGTTGTGGCTCACGGGCCCAGTTGCTCCACGGCATGTGGGATCTTCCCAGAGCAGGGCTCGAACCCGTGTCCCGTGCATTAGCAGGCAGATTCTCAACCACTGCGCCACCAGGGAAGCCCTACAATTAGTATTTTGAAAAAAAAAAAAAAAAAAAAACAAAGAACCTCAGTAAAAATGACTTAAGAGTCTTCAATTAATCCTTTTTTTGTCTTAGTAAAAGTGGAGGGAGATAAACAACCTTAGTAATCGTTACGGATAATATCCGGACTATGGGTGTGTCATTGGCAATGATATTATAACCAGTCCTGTAGTATTACAATGGGCTGGTCATTGTCAAGGGCACTTTCAAATATTGTGCTGCTCTGCCCGAGCGCACTGCAGTGTAGATATGATGAGTCCCACTTCACAGAACATAAACTGAGACTCAGAGAGGATATATGATGCTTTATAACACCAATTACAGAAAAATTTAAAGAAAAAAATTTCCCGTAGTCAAATCAGTACTGTTCTCTTAATCACGTTTTCTACACTTGTATTATTAAATTTTAACAAAATGAAATACTCCATCTAGTATTTTGTACCCTGCTTTTACACTACATCTTCCCACCATTAAATATTCTTGTAGAAAATCATTTTTAATGAATGAACTGTTTTCCATCCTTTTTTAAAAAAAACATCTTTATTGGAGTATAATTGCTTTACAATGGTGTGTTAGTTTCTGCTTTATAACAAAGTGAATCAGCTCTACATACACATATATCCCCATATCTCCTCCCTCTTGCGTCTCCCTCCCACCCTCCCTATCCCACCCCTCTAGGTGGTCACAAAGCACCGAGCTGATTTCCCTGTGCTACACGGCTGCTTCCCACTAGCTAGCTATTTTACATTTGGTAGTATATATAAGTCCATGCCACTCTCTCACTTCGTCCCAGCTTCCCCTTCCCCTTCCCCGTGTCCTCAAGTCCATTTTCTACGTCTGCGTCTTTATTTTCCATTCTTAAGTTGGGCCATCCGTTATTTAACCAACCCCGTATTGTGGGATTTTTAGGTAGCTTCTAATATTTTTTTCTATTACACTACTGGCTTAGATGAATATTCTTGAACATAAGTCTTGTACATAAATTTGACTTTCACCTTAGGATAAGTTGCTAAAAGCAAAACTACTGGCTCAAAGTGTATGAACATTTTAAGGCTGTTGATACACAAATTGCCAAATTACCCTGCAGAAGGTTCGCACCAATTTCCATCCCCATCTGCAGCAACAGACGAAAACAGCCTTTTCCTTACATCCTTAGCAGCAAAGTTTGTGCATTCTTAAAACTTTCTACCAATGAGATGAGCAAAAAAGAAATAGATTTATAACTTGAATTTCTTTGTTAGGTAGTGAAGTTGAACATCTTTCCATATTTATTGGGGATAAGCTTCTGTTCTATTGTGACTGCCCTGTTGCATCTTCTACCCGTTTATCTATCACTGTGTTGGGAGATGCTGGGATGCAGAACCTTCTTCGGTGCCTGGTGTGGTTCTGTTCCTGCTGACACAGAGTCCTCTCTCAGTAGAAGATGGCTGCTCCTTAGCACTGAGAAAAGTCAGCACCCCTACAGCCTGCCATGGGCCTAGAAATGATGTCTCAGTGGCTCTGGAGGAATTACATTCAGGTCCCTGGATTTAGCAACTCACCAGCAAGCAGAACTGGTACTTCAGGACTAAATGACTCTGCAGTGTATCAGTTCTCATGAACTTGACCTTCTTCCCACCTTTTCACCCAGTGACTGAATCAGGCCAAGCTGCGGTGGAGACACAGCTTCGTCTCTCTTCTCCCGGGAGTGGGACTGAAAAGCCAGTACAGAGCAGATCATCCCTGCAGACACTCGCTGGGTGACCCCGGGGCACAGCAGGAGGAAAGAAGGGTGATCATCCTCACCCTTCTTGGAGGGTGGAGCCACGTTCCAAAAACAGATGCAGTAAGCACGAACCACACAACCACCCAGATGAACTTGAACTCAGCAGTTGGAATGAATAAATAACCCCTCCTTTCTGCAAGTCACTGCTCACCCTGTGCCTCTCTCCATTGGTGAGTGGTTCCTTCTGGCTTGAAATCACTACTGGTGACTTACCACTGCTGGTGCTTTACATTGTTGTTTCCCCCAGGAGAATGTCAAGTTCAGGGCATCCAGTTCCTCCGCGTGAAACCCTTTGTAGTTGCTCTGGGTGAACGGATGAGTGAGAGATAAATGAACAAAACAATTTTTCCCTAGCACTTCCATGCTGTTTCTAAATGACAGATTTCCACAGCTCCCTCCCCCATACAACCACAGACTCTTTGAAGACATTTCTCTCTCTCCCCCCATGCCTGGCACAAAGGGGGATAAATGCAAATCGAGGGAATGAATAAACCAAACCTTATCTGGACCACAATAACGCCTACTTGAGCTCATCTTTCTTCTTTTTTTTTTTGATGTTTCAGTTTAAATTTTATTTCCTGCCCCCAAACATCCATTAAGCGCCCAGGAGAAGGAAAAGGGGATGTGACTAGCAATAGAGAGAAATGTTCTTCACAACAATGGCCATGGCAAGCTTAGGCACTTTTGGTGAAATCTCTCTGGGAAGTACTGGCAGAGGAATAAAAGGCAAACTGATACAGAAGTATTGCTTGGTGTGCATTTCCAGGCTCTGCCTTCTTTCTCATCTCTTGGTGGCAGGCGGAGGAAGAGGAGAAAAGATTAAACTTTTTGATAAACCGGCAGAATAAGCTTATCACATCCTCTCACTATCTCTGCATAGGTTCTAGTCTCTGCCGCATTATATAAGCTTTGCCCAAAGTAATGAACAGTTGAAAGTCAAATGTAATACTTCACCAAACAACTTAAAAATGCTTGCACACTGGAAAAGATTAAGTTGCAGAGAACACAAATGGACCCAGAGCAGCCTTTGCCAAAAGAGAATATTGTGCTAAATGTACAGCCATAGCTCTTTTCCATATGAAGAAACAGTCAGAAGGATAAAAGAACTTGGTCAAAATCACACAAGTAAGTAGGACAGAATCTGGTCTGTCTGTCTCTCCCAGGGTTGTGTTCTTTAACCACCAGGCTAGCTTTTCTCAAATCTGATTCATGCATAGAATAACTCTACCCCTCTGTTTGCCTTGAATATTCCCTGTATATACGTATGCCTGCTGCAGTTTTTCACATTGCCCACTTTGACTCCCAAAAGCAACGGAGAATACACAGTAATTTGGTCAGTCTCTCCATGGACCACTGTGGTGGGACTGCCCAGGAAGCTTATTAAAAGTGCAGCTTCCTGAGCCCTACTCCAGATCTAGATAAGTTTTGTGAGGGTTGGCTCAAGAATCCAGGTACAAGTGTTTTGAAGTGGTTTTGTGCAACCCCCCCAGGTGAGTCTCTCGCTCTCTTAAGTTAATAAACCATTTATTCTGCCTCCCGCAGATGCCCAGCCAGGTCCTGTTAAGGTAGGAGTCCCCGCACCACATCAGAGGGATGCTCCCAGCCAAGTCATCTCTGGAGCCTTGGAGAATCTGGATGGTCTCGTGCTGACCCACCTGCCATGACAAACCTCTTCCAGAGCATTCCCCTTCCCATTTTACCTTCTACCACTCCCAAAGGCAGTCGGCTCCAATGAGGCCTGACTTCGTCTGTCCTAACGTGCACCCGCTCATTCAAGCAGTTTAGGAATACAAGGTGCTGTGGTTCTCAACCAGGGGGGCCCAACCTCTAAAATAGTAGTCCAAGCAGTCTCTACCTCCTGGGCACATCCCCTCTGCAACAGCCCCAGTAAACGAATGTCCCATCCTTGCTTTTTCAAGGTCGGCAACAGGGAGTCCCCTCCTAAAGAAGGTTCTCTCGCATTGCCACACTCTCAAAGGCTGCCCCCAGTGTGCTTCCTTCCTGTGGGCCTGATCAGGCTAAGGGCAGAGTTGTCTCTTTCCTTCTCTGAGTCGGACCAAATCGTCTTAGTAACACCTCTTCACAGTGGTGACCATGTGTTTCACGGGGGCTGCTGCTGAGCCTTTACCTCATCCTTTCATGGTGGAGAGAGGGAGGATTATACTGATTTTTACTTCTAGGGGAGAGGGGAGTGTAATGATTATGTTGTCATTTTGTATTATGTCCTTTGGTCATGAACTTGTTTTGAATTTCATATGAAAATGGGCCCACCATTCCCACTTTGTGAGGTCATTCAGCACCCTCATTTTGCACCTTTAACGTCTCTCTCAGTATCACTTGGAAATGTTTGAAATGGCATGAGCTTGTCCTCACATTCCTATCAGCTGTAAATCCGGAGCCCCAACATGAACCTAACCATTGAGCAGAACACCTCTCCACTACCTGTGTAACACTGGGTAGGCCCCTTCACCTCTTGCTTTTCTACAGTCCTCAGTTGTGAAAATGTGAGGGTTCTATGAATTTATATTTGGGGCAGGACAAGGGCGAGGAGAATGTGTCTTTGCTTTTATTCTTCCAAACTGGAATGTCTTCCCTCTCTTCCCCATGGGTCCAAATCGCACTTGTCCTTCAGGTCCACTGCCAAGGAGCCTTCCCTGATTCCCCAGTCCACACAAATCTCTGCCTCTTAGGGTCAGTGCCATACAACCTAGCTCTCTCTTACGTTAATCTTGCCTCTCAAGCCAATCTCAGAATGTGGGTCTCCTTTGCCTTCCTGGTGCCAATAGGGCTGTGCCAGCCCACCGGCACGCCCCACCTGGGATGTCTGCTAGACTAGGGCATGGGTGGGGAGGCCCAGGTGTGAGGGGCCAGGCAGAGTACCTCTGCCCTCCCCCTGCTCTCCTCCACCAAACTGCCCCTCCTCCTGAAGCCTGACCCCCAAGTCACAGGTTCCTTATTATGACCTCACTGGGTAGTGATGACCTCACAGGCCTTCTCACAGTTTCCATGGCAGCATAACTGCCAAAGTGCTGCCCTCAGACAAACTTCCCTGACAGTTCTCCACCAGAAGTTCTCCAACCTCTTTGGTTGTCTGAGGGAGAATGTGTGACCGGATCCTCTATCTTTACTCGAACCTGAGCTCTGTTCCGTGGGTGGGCAGTGCGGCAGAAACACCGAGACCGGGCATCTCTAGAGGAGCCATGGTGTACACACCACCTCACCTGGCTGCCTCATGTTCCTGTGGGGCTTGCCCACTACGTATACCTGAGCGCGTTCCCAGCTGTAAGTAATACCAATGACCTGGGACATCTTCAGGGACCCACAGTGCTCACTGTTGAGGACAAGTGAAAGGTCATCCCTGGACAAGTGTGCAGGATGGTCCTGATCTTTATAAATCTAGCTTCCCCTTTGGGCTACAGGATGCTTCCATTCAGACCCTTTCCTGATTGGCCTCTTAGCAAAAGACAAGTGCATTTTTGTTGGCAAATGGTAAATGGAGCAGTTTGAGGAAGAGGGCCACTCTTGAAACACACCTTCAAACCCAGGCACCTCTGTGCTGTCATGTAGACATCTACATCGGTGCCCTCAGACACATCCCATCCTGAGCTGCTGAGTACTAGGGGAGAGGGTGGTGCCATATTGATGGGAAGACCGAAAGAACCAAGAGGGGTGTTGAAGTGCTAATGAGACTGGAGGGCTGAGGAGATGGTGTCCCAGGAGGCTGGGTTGATGTGAGCCTAGACTTGATACCCAGAACGCGGGTCTCAGTCTCCTGATCACTCTGCCTCAGTATTTGGCCTTGTTCTAATCTACATAAAAGTATCAGAGGGCTAGAGTTCAGTGTGGTTGAAACAGGCAGTATAAATGGGGCCCAAGAGGGGCTGCCAAGGTGGGAGGGGTCCTTAACCAATTTATATTAGATGAGTTTTTCCCAAAACTTGAAAGACATTTCCATTAAAGCCTCAGAAGTGACAGACTGCAAGAAATGTTTTCTCTGGTGTGGAAGGGAGAGATGGAGAGGCTCATGATTGCAATGACTTTCGGGTTCTACTGTTTTCCCTGGAAACGGTGAAGAGACTTCCTCATGTGCTGCAGCCGTAGGCTCTAGGAATTGCTTTTGCAGCCAGTGTCCCTTCTCAAGGGACTCATAGAGGTGATGGGCCAAAGCTGTGTTTTGGATGTCAAGTAGATTAAAGGTCTTCAGCCAGAAAGTGGGAGAGACGTGAGAGAGGGAAATTCTGGCAGGAGGCTGTGTACAGCAGAAGTGACTGATCAGTTCTGATTTTCTTTGCAGCAGCAGTGGCTCCCTTTTCTCCCCCTACCCCTGGTCACTACCATGTCCTCTACCGAGGGTGTGGAGAAACGCAGTTGGGCTGGCATGGGGAGACATACTGCCTGGTTGGTGGCTACCGGGCCTACGGGGATGTTCCTTTGGCCACGCCAGCAAAGGTGGAAGCAGAGAAGCCAGTCCCCAGACGTGCTCCCAAGAGAAAGCACTCTCCGGAAATGTCGCACAAAGATCTGGGATGCCCCAGACCCAAAATCCGGCGATTGGAGCATTCAAGCCATTTCGGACTAGAAGGTGCTTTGATTCTCAAGCAGGGTGGCCTAACCTCTGGGCACATCCCCTCTGTAACAGCCCCAGTAAACAAATGTCCCATCCTTGCTTTTTCAAGGTCGGCAACAGGGAGTCCCCTCCTAAAGAAGGTTCTCTCGCATTGCCACACTCTCAAAGGCTGCCCCCAGTGTGCTTCCTTCCTGTGGGCCTGATCAGGCTAAGGGCAGAGTTGTCTCTTTCCTTCTCTGAGTCGGACCAAATTGCCTTAGTAACACCTCTTCACAGTGTTGACCATGTGTTTCACGGGGGCTGCTGCTGAGCCTTTATCTCATCCTTTCATGGTGGAGAGAGGATTATAATGATTTTTACTCCTAGCGGAGAGGGTGGTGCCATATTGATGGGAAGACCGGAAGAACCAAGAGGGGTGTTGAAGTGCTAATGAGACTGGAGGGCTGAGGAGATGGTGTCCCAGGAGGCTGGGTTGATGTGAGCCTAGACTTGGTGCCCAGAATACGGTTCTCACTCTCCTGAACCCTCCGCCTCAGCATTTGGCCTTGTTCTAAACTACATAAAAGTATCAGAGGGCTAGAGTTCAGTGTGGTTGAAACAGGCAGTATAAATGGGGCCCAAGAGGGGTTGCCAAGGTGGGAGGGGTTCTTAACCAATTTATATTAGACTATTTTTTTCCGAAACTTGAAAGACATTTCCATTAAAGCCTCAGAAGTGACAGACTGCAAGAAATGTTTTCTCTGTTGTGGAAAGGAGAGATGGAGAGGCTCATGATTGCAATGACTTTCGGGTTCTACTGTTTTCCCTGGAAACGGTGAAGAGACTTCCTCATGTGCTGCAGCCGTAGGCTCTAGGAATTGCTTTTGCAGCCAGTGTCCCTTCTCTAGGGACTCATGGAGCTGATGGGCCAAGGCTGTGTTCTGGATGTCAAGTAGATTAAAGGTCTTCAGCCAGAAACTGGGAGAGACATGAGAGAGGGAAATTCTGGCACGAGACTGTGTACAGCAGAATTGACTGATCAGTTCTGATTTTCTTTGCAGCAGCAGTTCCTTTGGCCACGCCAGCAAAGGTGGAAGCAGAGAAGCCAGTCCCCAGACGTGCTCCCAAGAGAAAGCACTCTCCGGAAAACTCGCACAAAGATCTGGGTTGCCCCAGACCCAAAATCCGGCGATTGGAGCCCGGTGCCAGGAGGTAGACCCCACAGAATCCTGCTGGCTGAGCCATTCTGAAGAGAGAGCAATGGTTTAACTGCCTAAGGCAGCGAATGCCTCTTCCTGCTGTGAACCACCCCGTCCCCCTACTGCCCATTGCCACAGATTAGAACTTTGAAAAGATGGGCACATCTATTAAAATGGAATCATATAAAAATAGGAAATGTTATATACATGTGCTTGATTATGCCATCATATGATGATCCTGCTTGACTTCCCTAACCTAATACGTTCACAAGAATTCTTTACAATCTTTAAAATACTTGATTTGTACACATTGTATATTTATGTATATATGGGTCTCCAACCTGCTCTCGCTGAAAGGGTTCAGACCCAAGCGTGTACATGGAGGGGCTGATTGGTGTAGTTCTGGCAGGGGTCTCATCATAAGCATCTAGGGAAACACCAGGGAAATAGCTCCCCTTGAAGGAAGGGCAAACAGATCTGGCTTATACACAAAGGGTCGCAATAAGAGGACCTGAAACAGGAAGGTCAAAGCCAGTAGGAGTTACTGGGGCAGGGGACATACAGCAAGCAAAAGACGTACCGTTGGCATTGAATAGAGCCGGGAACACAGAGTGAGGGTCCTGGGGCTGCGGCCCTCAGAAGTCCAAGCAGAAAGGAGGCACTGGGCATTAGGACAGTCAGCCAGCAGGGAGCAGGGCCCAAGCCATTGAGCTGGATTCATGTCTAGGACTCATGCCAAGAGTGCCCTAGATGGCAACTAAGTCACCACGATGGGACTCGGGCACAGGACAAGAGAGTTTAACACCTAGCCAAAGTATCCAGTGGTCCATGATGCCAGGATAAGTCTTGAAGCAAGCATGACTGAGGCTGGTTTTAAAACTATCGGGGTGGGGGGGCTTCCCTGGTGGTGCAGTGGTTGAGAATCCGCCTGCCAATGCAGGGGACACGGGTTTGAGCCCTGGTCTGGGAAGATCCCACATGCCGCGGAGCAACTGGGCCCATGAGCCACAACTACTGAGCCTGAGCGTCTAGAGCCTCTGCTCCGCAACAAGACAGGCCACGATAGTGAGAGGCCGGCGCGCCGCGAAGAAGAGTGGCCCCCACTTGCCGCAACTGGAGAAAGCCCTCGCGCAGAAATGAAGACCCAACACAGCCAAAAATAAAAGTAATAAATAAATAATAAATAAAAAATTTAAAAACAAAACCAGAAACGTAAAATCTGGAAAAAAGTTGAACACCTATATACCCACTGCAGACTTTACAATTAGTATTTTTCTTTTTAATAAATTTATTGATTTATTGATTTATTTTTAGCTGTGATGGGTCTTCGTTTCTGTGTGAGGGCTTTCTCCAGTTGTGGGGAGCGGGGGCCACTCTTCATTGCGGTGCGCGGGCCGCTCACTATCGCGGCCTCTCTTGTTGCGGAGCACAGGCTCCAGACCCGCAGGCTCAGTAGTTGTGGCTCACGGGCCCAGTTGCTCCACGGCATGTGGGATCTTCCCAGAGCAGGGCTCGAACCCGTGTCCCGTGCATTAGCAGGCAGATTCTCAACCACTGCGCCACCAGGGAAGCCCTACAATTAGTATTTTGAAAAAACAAAAAAACCAAAAACAAAGAACCCCAGTAAAAATGACTTAAGAGTCTTCAATTAATCCTTTTTTTGTCTTAGTAAAAGTGGAGGGAGATAAACAACCTTAGTAATCGTTACGGATAATATCCGGACTATGGGTGTGTCATTGGCAATGATATTATAACCAGTCCTGGAGTATTACAATGGGCTGGTCATTGTCAAGGGCACTTTCAAATATTGTGCTGCTCTGCCCGAGCACACTGCAGTGTAGATATGATGAGTCCCACTTCACAGAACATAAACTGAGACTCAGAGAGGATATATGATGCTTTATAACACCAATTACAGAAAAATTTAAAGAAAAAAATGTCCCGTAGTCAAATCAGTACTGTTCTCTTAATCACGTTTTCTACACTTGTATTATTAAATTTTAACAAAATGAAATACTCCATCTAGTATTTTGTACCCTGCTTTTACACTACATCTTCCCACCATTAAATATTCTTGTAGAAAATCATTTTTAATGAATGAACTGTTTTCCATCCTTTTTTAAAAAAAACATCTTTATTGGAGTATAATTGCTTTACAATGGTGTGTTAGTTTCTGCTTTATAACAAAGTGAATCAGCTCTACATACACATATATCCCCATATCTCCTCCCTCTTGCGTCTCCCTCCCACCCTCCCTATCCCACCCCTCTAGGTGGTCACAAAGCACCGAACTGATTTCCCTGTGCTACACGGCTGCTTCCCACTAGCTAGCTATTTTACATTTGGTAGTATATATAAGTCCATGCCACTCTCTCACTTCGTCCCAGCTTCCCCTTCCCCTTCCCCGTGTCCTCAAGTCCATTTTCTACGTCTGCGTCTTTATTTTCCATTCTTAAGTTGGGCCATCCGTTATTTAACCAACCCCGTATTGTGGGATTTTTAGGTAGCTTCTAATATTTTTTCTATTACACTACTGGCTGAGATGAATATTCTTGAACATAAGTCTTGTACATAAATTTGACTTTCACCTTAGGATAAGTTGCTAAAAGCAAAACTACTGGCTCAAAGTGTATGAACATTTTAAGGCTGTTGATACACAAATTGCCAAATTACCCTGCAGAAGGTTCGCACCAATTTCCATCCCCATCTGCAGCAACAGACAAAAACAGCCTTTTCCTTACATCCTTAGCAGCAAAGTTTGTGCATTCTTAAAACTTTCTACCAATGAGATGAGCAAAAAAGAAATAGATTTATAACTTGAATTTCTTTGTTAGGTAGTGAAGTTGAACATCTTTCCATATTTATTGGGGATAAGCTTCTGTTCTATTGTGACTGCCCTGTTGCATCTTCTACCCGTTTATGTATCACTGTGTTGGGAGATGCTGGGATGCAGAACCTTCTTCGGTGCCTGGTGTGGTTCTGTTCCTGCTGACACAGAGTCCTCTCTCAGTAGAAGATGGCTGCTCCTTAGCACTGAGAAAAGTCAGCACCCCTACAGCCTGCCATGGGCCTAGAAATGATTTCTCAGTGGCTCTGGAGGAATTACATTCAGGTCCCTGGATTTAGCAACTCACCAGCAAGCAGAACTGGTACTTCAGGACTAAATGACTCTGCAGTGTATCAGTTCTCATGAACTTGACTTTCTTCCCACCTTTTCACCCAGTGACTGAATCAGGCCAAGCTGCGGTGGAGACACAGCTTCGTCTCTCTTCTCCCGGGAGTGGGACTGAAAAGCCAGTACAGAGCAGATCATCCCTGCAGACACTCGCTGGGTGACCCCGGGGCACAGCAGGAGGAAAGAAGGGTGATCATCCTCACCCTTCTTAGAGGGTGGAGCCACGTTCCAAAAACAGATGCAGTAAGCACGAACCACACAACCACCCAGATGAACTTGAACTCAGTTGGAATGAATAAATAACCCCTCCTTTCTGCAAGTCACTGCTCACCCTGTGCCTCTCTCCATTGGTGAGTGGTTCCTTCTGGCTTGAAATCACTACTGGTGACTTACCACTGCTGGTGCTTTACATTGTTGTTTCCCCCACGAGAATGTCAAGTTCAGGGCATCCAGTTCCTCCGCGTGAAACCCTTTGTAGTTGCTCTGGGTGAACGGATGAGTGAGAGATAAATGAACAAAACAATTTTTCCCTAGCACTTCCATGCTGTTTCTAAATGACAGATTTCCACAGCTCCCTCCCCCATACAACCACAGACTCTTTGAAGACATTTCTCTCTCTCCCCCCATGCCTGGCACAAAGGGGGATAAATGCAAATCGAGGGAATGAATAAACCAAACCTTATCTGGACCACAATAACGCCTACTTGAGCTCATCTTTCTTCTTTTTTTTTTTGATGTTTCAGTTTAAATTTTATTTCCTGCCCCCAAACATCCATTAAGCGCCCAGGAGAAGGAAAAGGGGATGTGACTAGCAATAGAGAGAAATGTTCTTCACAACAATGGCCATGGCAAGCTTAGGCACTTTTGGTGAAATCTCTCTGGGAAGTACTGGCAGAGGAATAAAAGGCAAACTGACACAGAAGTATTGCTTGGTGTGCATTTCCAGGCTCTGCCTTCTTTCTCATCTCTTGGTGGCAGGCGGAGGAAGAGGAGAAAAGATTAAACTTTTTGATAAACCGGCAGAATAAGCTTATCACATCCTCTCACTATCTCTGCATAGGTTCTAGTCTCTGCCGCATTATATAAGCTTTGCCCAAAGTAATGAACAGTTGAAAGTCAAATGTAATACTTCACCAAACAACTTAAAAATGCTTGCACACCAGAAAAGATTAAGTTGCAGAGAACACAAATGGACCCAGAGCAGCCTTTGCCAAAAGAGAATATTGTGCTAAATGTACAGCCATAGCTCTTTTCCATATGAAGAAACAGTCAGAAGGATAAAAGAACTTGGTCAAAATCACACAAGTAAGTAGGACAGAATCTGGTCTGTCTGTCTCTCCCAGGGTTGTGTTCTTTAACCACCAGGCTAGCTTTTCTCAAATCTGATTCATGCATAGAATAACTCTACCCCTCTGTTTGCCTTGAATATTCCCTGTATATACGTATGCCTGCTGCAGTTTTTCACATTGCCCACTTTGACTCCCAAAAGCAACGGAGAATACACAGTAATTTGGTCAGTCTCTCCATGGACCACTGTGGTGGGACTGCCCAGGAAGCTTATTAAAAGTGCAGCTTCCTGAGCCCTACTCCAGATCTAGATAAGTTTTGTGAGGGTTGGCTCAAGAATCCAGGTACAAGTGTTTTGAAGTGGTTTTGTGCAACCCCCCAGGTGAGTGTCTCGCTCTCTTAAGTTAATAAACCATTTATTCTGCCTCCCGCAGATGCCCAGCCAGGTCCTGTTAAGGTAGGAGTCCCCGCACCACATCAGAGGGATGCTCCCAGCCAAGTCATCTCTGGAGCCTTGGAGAATCTGGATGGTCTCGTGCTGGCCCACCTGCCATGACAAACCTCCTCCAGAGCATTCCCCTTCCCATTTTACCTTCTACCACTCCCAAAGGCAGTCGGCTCCAATGAGGCCTGACTTCGTCTGTCCTAACGTGCACCCGCTCATTCAAGCAGTTTAGGAATACAAGGTGCTGTGGTTCTCAACCAGGGGGGCCCAACCTCTAAAATAGTAGTCCAAGCAGTCTCTACCTCCTGGGCACATCCCCTCTGCAACAGCCCCAGTAAACGAATGTCCCATCCTTGCTTTTTCAAGGTCGGCAACAGGGAGTCCCCTCCTAAAGAAGGTTCTCTCGCATTGCCACACTCTCAAAGGCTGCCCCCAGTGTGCTTCCTTCCTGTGGGCCTGATCAGGCTAAGGGCAGAGTTGTCTCTTTCCTTCTCTGAGTCGGACCAAATCGTCTTAGTAACACCTCTTCACAGTGGTGACCATGTGTTTCACGGGGGCTGCTGCTGAGCCTTTACCTCATCCTTTCATGGTGGAGAGAGGGAGGATTATACTGATTTTTACTTCTAGGGGAGAGGGGAGTGTAATGATTATGTTGTCATTTTGTATTATGTCCTTTGGTCATGAACTTGTTTTGAATTTCATATGAAAATGGGCCCACCATTCCCACTTTGTGAGGTCATTCAGCACCCTCATTTTGCACCTTTAACGTCTCTCTCAGTATCACTTGGAAATGTTTGAAATGGCATGAGCTTGTCCTCACATTCCTATCAGCTGTAAATCCGGAGCCCCAACATGAACCTAACCATTGAGCAGAACACCTCTCCACTACCTGTGTAACACTGGGTAGGCCCCTTCACCTCTTGCTTTTCTTCAGTCCTCAGTTGTGAAAATGTGAGGGTTCTATGAATTTATATTTGGGGCAGGACAAGGGCGAGGAGAATGTGTCTTTGCTTTTATTCTTCCAAACTGGAATGTCTTCCCTCTCTTCCCCATGGGTCCAAATCGCACTTGTCCTTCAGGTCCACTGCCAAGGAGCCTTCCCTGATTCCCCAGTCCACACAAATCTCTGCCTCTTATGTTCAGTGCCATACAACCTAGCTCTCTCTTACGTTAATCTTGCCTCTCAAGCCAATCTCAGAATGTGGGTCTCCTTTGCCTTCCTGGGGCCCCTAGGGCTGTGCCAGCCCACCGGCACGCCTCACGTGGGATGTCTGCTAGACTAGGGCATGAGTGGGGAGGCCCAGGTGTGAGGGGCCAGGCAGAGTACCTCTGCCCTCCCCCTGCTCTCCTCCACCAAACTGCCCCTCCTCCTGAAGCCTGACCCCCAAGTCACAGGTTCCTTATTATGACCTCACTGGGTAGTGATGACCTCACAGGCCTTCTCACAGTTTCCATGGCAGCATAACTGCCAAAGTGCTGCCCTCAGACAAACTTCCCTGACAGTTCTCCACCAGAAGTTCTCCAACCTCTTTG
Organism: Balaenoptera physalus; assembly: GCF_965194825.1. Taxonomy (NCBI): domain Eukaryota; kingdom Metazoa; phylum Chordata; class Mammalia; order Artiodactyla; family Balaenopteridae; genus Balaenoptera; species Balaenoptera physalus. The sequence goes on along the minus strand of NW_028125488.1, from coordinate 59,944 downwards.
GTTGTCTGAGGGAGAATGTGTGACCGGATCCTCTATCTTTACTCGAACCTGAGCTCTGTTCCGTGGGTGGGCAGTGCGGCAGAAACACCGAGACCGGGCATCTCTAGAGGAGCCATGGTGTACACACCACCTCACCTGGCTGCCTCATGTTCCTGTGGGGCTTGCCCACTACGTATACCTGAGCGCGTTCCCAGCTGTAAGTAATACCAATGACCTGGGACATCTTCAGGGACCCACAGTGCTCACTGTTGAGGACAAGTGAAAGGTCATCCCTGGACAAGTGTGCAGGATGGTCCTGATCTTTATAAATCTAGCTTCCCCTTTGGGCTACAGGATGCTTCCATTCAGACCCTTTCCTGATTGGCCTCTTAGCAAAAGACAAGTGCATTTTTGTTGGCAAATGGTAAATGGAGCAGTTTGAGGAAGAGGGCCACTCTTGAAACACACCTTCAAACCCAGGCACCTCTGTGCTGTCATGTAGACATCTACATCGGTGCCCTCAGACACATCCCATCCTGAGCTGCTGAGTACTAGGGGAGAGGGTGGTGCCATATTGATGGGAAGACCGAAAGAACCAAGAGGGGTGTTGAAGTGCTAATGAGACTGGAGGGCTGAGGAGATGGTGTCCCAGGAGGCTGGGTTGATGTGAGCCTAGACTTGGTACCCAGAACGCGGGTCTCAGTCTCCTGATCACTCTGCCTCAGTATTTGGCCTTGTTCTAATCTACATAAAAGTATCAGAGGGCTAGAGTTCAGTGTGGTTGAAACAGGCAGTATAAATGGGGCCCAAGAGGGGCTGCCAAGGTGGGAGGGGTCCTTAACCAATTTATATTAGATTAGTTTTTCCCAAAACTTGAAAGACATTTCCATTAAAGCCTCAGAAGTGACAGACTGCAAGAAATGTTTTCTCTGGTGTGGAAGGGAGAGATGGAGAGGCTCATGATTGCAATGACTTTCGGGTTCTACTGTTTTCCCTGGAAACGGTGAAGAGACTTCCTCATGTGCTGCAGCCGTAGGCTCTAGGAATTGCTTTTGCAGCCAGTGTCCCTTCTCAAGGGACTCATAGAGGTGATGGGCCAAAGCTGTGTTTTGGATGTCAAGTAGATTAAAGGTCTTCAGCCAGAAAGTGGGAGAGACGTGAGAGAGGGAAATTCTGGCAGGAGGCTGTGTACAGCAGAAGTGACTGATCAGTTCTGATTTTCTTTGCAGCAGCAGTGGCTCCCTTTTCTCCCCCTACCCCTGGTCACTACCATGTCCTCTACCGAGGGTGTGGAGAAACGCAGTTGGGCTGGCATGGGGAGACATACTGCCTGGTTGGTGGCTACCGGGCCTACGGGGATGTTCCTTTGGCCACGCCAGCAAAGGTGGAAGCAGAGAAGCCAGTCCCCCGACGTGCTCCCAAGAGAAAGCACTCTCCGGAAATGTCGCACAAAGATCTGGGTTGCCCCAGACCCAAAATCCGGCGATTGGAGCATTCAAGCCATTTCGGACTAGAAGGTGCTTTGATTCTCAAGCAGGGTGGCCTAACCTCTGGGCACATCCCCTCTGTAACAGCCCCAGTAAACAAATGTCCCATCCTTGCTTTTTCAAGGTCGGCAACAGGGAGTCCCCTCCTAAAGAAGGTTCTCTCACATTGCCACACTCTCAAAGGCTGCCCCCAGTGTGCTTCCTTCCTGTGGGCCTGATCAGGCTAAGGGCAGAGTTGTCTCTTTCCTTCTCTGAGTCGGACCAAATCGCCTTAGTAACACCTCTTCACAGTGTTGACCATGTGTTTCACGGGGGCTGCTGCTGAGCCTTTATCTCATCCTTTCATGGTGGAGAGAGGATTATAATGATTTTTACTCCTAGTGGAGAGGGTGGTGCCATATTGATGGGAAGACCGGAAGAACCAAGAGGGGTGTTGAAGTGCTAATGGGACTGGAGGGCTGAGGAGATGGTGTCCCAGGAGGCTGGGTTGATGTGAGCCTAGACTTGGTGCCCAGAATACGGTTCTCACTCTCCTGAACCCTCCGCCTCAGCATTTGGCCTTGTTCTAAACTACATAAAAGTATCAGAGGGCTAGAGTTCAGTGTGGTTGAAACAGGCAGTATAAATGGGGCCCAAGAGGGGTTGCCAAGGTGGGAGGGGTTCTTATCCAATTTATATTAGACTATTTTTTTCCGAAACTTGAAAAACATTTCCATTAAAGCCTCAGAAGTGACAGACTGCAAGAAATGTTTTCTCTGTTGTGGAAAGGAGAGATGGAGAGGCTCATGATTGCAATGACTTTCGGGTTCTACTGTTTTCCCTGGAAACGGTGAAGAGACTTCCTCATGTGCTGCAGCCGTAGGCTCTAGGAATTGCTTTTGCAGCCAGTGTCCCTTCTCTAGGGACTCATGAAGCTGATGGGCCAAGGCTGTGTTCTGGATGTCAAGTAGATTAAAGGTCTTCAGCCAGAAACTGGGAGAGACATGAGAGAGGGAAATTCTGGCACGAGACTGTGTACAGCAGAAGTGACTGATCAGTTCTGATTTTCTTTGCAGCAGCAGTTCCTTTGGCCACGCCAGCAAAGGTGGAAGCAGAGAAGCCAGTCTCCAGACGTGCTCCCAAGAGAAAGCACTCTCCGGAAAACTCGCACAAAGATCTGGGTTGCCCCAGACCCAAAATCCGGCGATTGGAGCCCGGTGCCAGGAGGTAGACCCCACAGAATCCTGCTGGCTGAGCCATTCTGAAGAGAGAGCAATGGTTTAACTGCCTAAGGCAGCGAATGCCTCTTCCTGCTGTGACCCACCCCGTCCCCCTACTGCCCATTGCCACAGATTAGAACTTTGAAAAGATGGGCACATCTATTAAAATGGCATCATATAAAAATAGGAAATGTTATATACATGTGCTTGATTATGTCATCATATGATGATCCTGCTTGACTTCCCTAACCTAATACGTTCACAAGAATTCTTTACAATCTTTAAAATACTTGATTTGTACACATTGTATATTTATGTATATATGGGTCTCCAACCTGCTCTCGCTGAAAGGGTTCAGACCCAAGCGTGTACATGGAGGGTCTGATTGGTGTAGTTCTGGCAGGGGTCTAATCATAAGCATCTAGGGAAACACCAGGGAAATAGCTCCCCTTGAAGGAAGGGCAAACAGATCTGGCTTATACACAAAGGGTCGCAATAAGAGGACCTGAAACAGGAAGGTCAAAGCCAGTAGGAGGTACTGGGGCAGGGGACATACAGCAAGCAAAAGACGTACCGTTGGCATTGAATAGAGCCGGGAACACAGAGTGAGGGTCCTGGGGCTGCGGCCCTCAGAAGTCCAAGCAGAAAGGAGGCACTGGGCATTAGGACAGTCAGCCAGCAGGGAGCAGGGCCCAAGCCATTGAGCTGGATTCATGTCTAGGACTCATGCCAAGAGTGCCCTAGATGGCAACTAAGTCACCACGATGGGACTCGGGCACAGGACAAGAGAGTTTAACACCTAGCCAAAGTATCCAGTGGTCCATGATGCCAGGATAAGTCTTGAAGCAAGCATGACTGAGGCTGGTTTTAAAACTATCGGGGTGGGGGGGCTTCCCTGGTGGTGCAGTGGTTGAGAATCCGCCTGCCAATGCAGGGGACACGGGTTTGAGCCCTGGTCTGGGAAGATCCCACATGCCGCGGAGCAACTGGGCCCATGAGCCACAACTACTGAGCCTGAGCGTCTAGAGCCTCTGCTCCGCAACAAGACAGGCCGCGATAGTGAGAGGCCCGCGCGCCGCGAAGAAGAGTGGCCCCCACTTGCCGCAACTGGAGAAAGCCCTCGCACAGAAATGAAGACCCAACACAGCCAAAAATAAAAGTAATAAATAAATAATAAATAAAGAATTTAAAAACAAAACCAGAAACGTAAAATCTGGAAAAAAGTTGAACACCTATATACCCACTGCAGACTTTACAATTAGTATTTTTCTTTTTAATAAATTTATTGATTTATTGATTTATTTTTAGCTGTGATGGGTCTTCGTTTCTGTGTGAGGGCTTTCTCCAGTTGTGGGGAGCGGGGGCCACTCTTCATTGCGGTGCGCGGGCCGCTCACTATCGCGGCCTCTCTTGTTGCGGAGCACAGGCTCCAGACGCGCAGGCTCAGTAGTTGTGGCTCACGGGCCCAGTTGCTCCACGGCATGTGGGATCTTCCCAGAGCAGGGCTCGAACCCGTGTCCCGTGCATTAGCAGGCAGATTCTCAAACACTGTGCCACCAGGGAAGCCCTACAATTAGTATTTTGAAAAAAAAAAAAAAAAAAAACAAAGAACCTCAGTAAAAATGACTAAAGAGTCTTCAATTAATCCTTTTTTTGTCTTAGTAAAAGTGGAGGGAGATAAACAACCTTAGTAATCATTACGGATAATATCCGGACTATGGGTGTGTCATTGGCAATGATATTATAACCAGTCCTGGAGTATTACAATGGGCTGGTCATTGTCAAGGGCACTTTCAAATATTGTGCTGCTCTGCCCGAGCGCACTACAGTGTAGATATGATGAGTCCCACTTCACAGAACATAAACTGAGACTCAGAGAGGATATATGATGCTTTATAACACCAATTACAGAAAAATTTAAAGAAAAAAATGTCCCGTAGTCAAATCAGTACTGTTCTCTTAATCACGTTTTCTACACTTGTATTATTAAATTTTAACAAAATGAAATACTCCATCTAGTATTTTGTACCCTGCTTTTACACTACATCTTCCCACCATTAAATATTCTTGTAGAAAATCATTTTTAATGAATGAACTGTTTTCCATCCTTTTTTAAAAAAAACATCTTTATTGGAGTATAATTGCTTTACAATGGTGTGTTAGTTTCTGCTTTATAACAAAGTGAATCAGCTCTACATACACATATATCCCCATATCTCCTCCCTCTTGCGTCTCCCTCCCACCCTCCCTATCCAACCCCTCTAGGTGGTCACAAAGCACCGAGCTGATTTCCCTGTGCTACTCGGCTGCTTCCCACTACCTAGCTATTTTACATTTGGTAGTATATATAAGTCCATGCCACTCTCTCAATTCGTCCCAGCTTCCCCTTCCCCTTCCCTGTGTCCTCAAGTCCATTTTCTACGTCTGCGTCTTTATTTTCCATTCTTAAGTTAGGCCATCCGTTATTTAACCAACCCCGTATTGTGGGATTTTTAGGTAGCTTCTAATATTTTTTCTATTACACTACTGGCTTAGATGAATATTCTTGAACATAAGTCTTGTACATAAATTGGACTTTCACCTTAGGATAAGATGCTAAAAGCAAAACTACTGGCTCAAAGTGTATGAACATTTTAAGGCTGTTGATACACAAATTGCCAAATTACCCTGCAGAAGGTTCGCACCAATTTCCATCCCCATCTGCAGCAACAGACGAAAACAGCCTTTTCCTTACATCCTTAGCAGCAAATTTTGTGCATTCTTAAAACTTTCTACCAATGAGATGAGCAAAAAAGAAATAGATTTATAACTTGAATTTCTTTGTTAGGTAGTGAAGTTGAACATCTTTCCATATTTATTGGGGATAAGCTTCTGTTCTATTGTGACTGCCCTGTTGCATCTTCTACCCGTTTATCTATCACTGTGTTGGGAGATGCTGGGATGCAGAACCTTCTTCGGTGCCTGGTGTGGTTCTGTTCCTGCTGACACAGAGTCCTCTCTCAGTAGAAGATGGCTGCTCCTTAGCACTGAGAAAAGTCAGCACCCCTACAGCCTGCCATGGGCCTAGAAATGATGTCTCAGTGGCTCTGGAGGAATTACATTCAGGTCCCTGGATTTAGCAACTCACCAGCAAGCAGAACTGGTACTTCAGTTCTAAATGACTCTGCAGTGTATCAGTTCTCATGAACTTGACCTTCTTCCCACCTTTTCACCCAGTGACTGAATCAGGCCAAGCTGCAGTGGAGACACAGCTTCGTCTCTCTTCTCCCGGGAGTGGGACTGAAAAGCCAGTACAGAGCAGATCATCCCTGCAGACACTCGCTGGGTGACCCCGGGGCACAGCAGGAGGAAAGAAGGGTGATCATCCTCACCCTTCTTGGAGGGTGGAGCCACGTTCCAAAAACAGATGCAGTAAGCACGAACCACACAACCACCCAGATGAACTTGAACTCAGCAGTTGGAATGAATAAATAACCCCTCCTTTCTGCAAGTCACTGCTCACCCTGTGCCTCTCTCCATTGGTGAGTGGTTCCTTCTGACTTGAAATCACTACTGGTGACTTACCACTGCTGGTGCTTTACATTGTTGTTTCCCCCAGGAGAATGTCAAGTTCAGGGCATCCAGTTCCTCCACGTGAAACCCTTTGTAGTTGCTCTGGGTGAACGGATGAGTGAGAGATAAATGAACAAAATAATTTTTCCCTAGCACTTCCATGCTGTTTCTAAATGACAGATTTCCACAGCTCCCTCCCCCATACAACCACAGACTCTTTGAAGACATTTCTCTCTCTCCCCCCATGCCTGGCACAAAGGGGGATAAATGCAAATGGAGGGAATGAATAAACCAAACCTTATCTGGACCACAATAACGCCTACTTGAGCTCATCTTTCTTCTTTTTTTTTTTGATGTTTCAGTTTAAATTTTATTTCCTGCCCCCAAACATCCATTAAGCGCCCAGGAGAAGGAAAAGGGGATGTGACTAGCAATAGAGAGAAATGTTCTTCACAACAATGGCCATGGCAAGCTTAGGCACTTTTGGTGAAATCTCTCTGGGAAGTACTGGCAGAGGAATAAAAGGCAAACTGACACAGAAGTATTGCTTGGTGTGCATTTCCAGGCTCTGCCTTCTTTCTCATCTCTTGGTGGCAGGCGGAGGAAGAGGAGAAAAGGTTAAACTTTTTGATAAACCGGCAGAATAAGCTTATCACATCCTCTCACTATCTCTGCATAGGTTCTAGTCTCTGCCGCATTATATAAGCTTTGCCCAAAGTAATGAACAGTTGAAAGTCAAATGTAATACTTCACCAAACAACTTAAAAATGCTTGCACACCGGAAAAGATTAAGTTGCAGAGAACACAAATGGACCCAGAGCAGCCTTTGCCAAAAGAGAATATTGTGCTAAATGTACAGCCATAGCTCTTTTCCATATGAAGAAACAGTCAGAAGGATAAAAGAACTTGGTCAAAATCACACAAGTAAGTAGGACAGAATCTGGTCTGTCTGTCTCTCCCAGGGTTGTGTTCTTTAACCACCAGCCTAGCTTTTCTCAAATCTGATTCATGCATAGAATAACTCTACCCCTCTGTTTGCCTTGAATATTCCCTGTATATACGTATGCCTGCTGCAGTTTTTCACATTGCCCACTTTGACTCCCAAAAGCAACGGAGAATACACAGTAATTTGGTCAGTCTCTCCATGGAAAACTGTGGTGGGACTGCCCAGGAAGCTTATTAAAAGTGCAGCTTCCTGAGCCCTACTCCAGATCTAGATAAGTTTTGTGAGGGTTGGCTCAAGAATCCAGGTACAAGTGTTTTGAAGTGGTTTTGTGCAACCCCCCAGGTGAGTCTCTCGCTCTCTTAAGTTAATAAACCATTTATTCTGCCTCCCGCAGATGCCCAGCCAGGTCCTGTTAAGGTAGGAGTCCCCGCACCACATCAGAGGGATGCTCCCAGCCAAGTCATCTCTGGAGCCTTGGAGAGTCTGGATGGTCTCGTGCTGGCCCACCTGCCATGACAAACCTCTTCCAGAGCATTCCCCTTCCCATTTTACCTTCTACCACTCCCAAAGGCAGTCGGCTCCAATGAGGCCTGACTTCGTCTGTCCTAACGTGCTCCCGCTCATTCAAGCAGTTTAGGAATACAAGGTGCTGTGGTTCTCAACCAGGGGGGCCCAACCTCTAAAATAGTAGTCCAAGCAGTCTCTACCTCCTGGGCACATCCCCTCTGCAACAGCCCCAGTAAACGAATGTCCCATCCTTGCTTTTTCAAGGTCGGCAACAGGGAGTCCCCTCCTAAAGAAGGTTCTCTCGCATTGCCACACTCTCAAAGGCTGCCCCCAGTGTGCTTCCTTCCTGTGGGCCTGATCAGGCTAAGGGCAGAGTTGTCTCTTTCCTTCTCTGAGTCGGACCAAATCGTCTTAGTAACACCTCTTCACAGTGGTGACCATGTGTTTCACGGGGGCTGCTGCTGAGCCTTTACCTCATCCTTTCATGGTGGAGAGAGGGAGGATTATACTGATTTTTACTTCTAGGGGAGAGGGGAGTGTAATGATTATGTTGTCATTTTGTATTATGTCCTTTGGTCATGAACTTGTTTTGAATTTCATATGAAAATGGGCCCACCATTCCCACTTTGTGAGGTCATTCAGCACCCTCATTTTGCACCTTTAACGTCTCTCTCAGTATCACTTGGAAATGTTTGAAATGGCATGAGCTTGTCCTCACATTCCTATCAGCTGTAAATCCGGAGCCCCAACATGAACCTAACCATTGAGCAGAACACCTCTCCACTACCTGTGTAACACTGGGTAGGCCCCTTCACCTCTTGCTTTTCTTCAGTCCTCAGTTGTGAAAATGTGAGGGTTCTATGAATTTATATTTGGGGCAGGACAAGGGCGAGGAGAATGTGTCTTTGCTTTTATTCTTCCAAACTGGAATGTCTTCCCTCTCTTCCCCATGGGTCCAAATCGCACTTGTCCTTCAGGTCCACTGCCAAGGAGCCTTCCCTGATTCCCCAGTCCACACAAATCTCTGCCTCTTAGGGTCAGTGCCATACAACCTAGCTCTCTCTTACGTTAATCTTGCCTCTCAAGCCAATCTCAGAATGTGGGTCTCCTTTGCCTTCCTGGGGCCCCTAGGGCTGTGCCAGCCCACCGGCACGCCCCACCTGGGATGTCTGCTAGACTAGGGCATGAGTGGGGAGGCCCAGGTGTGAGGGGCCAGGCAGAGTACCTCTGCCCTCCCCCTGCTCTCCTCCACCAAACTGCCCCTCCTCCTGAAGCCTGACCCCCAAGTCACAGGTCCCTTATTATGACCTCACTGGGTAGTGATGACCTCACAGGCCTTCTCACAGTTCCCATGGCAGCATAACTGCCAAAGTGCTGCCCTCAGACAAACTTCCCTGACAGTTCTCCACCAGAAGTTCTCCAACCTCTTTGGTTGTCTGAGGGAGAATGTGTGACCGGATCCTCTATCTTTACTTGAACCTGAGCTCTGTTCCGTGGGTGGGCAGTGTGGCAGAAACACCGAGACCGGGCATCTCTACAGGAGCCATGTTGTACACACCACCTCACCTGGCTGCCTCATGTTCCTGTGGGGCTTGCCCACTACGTATACCTGAGCGCGTTCCCAGCTGTAAGTAATACCAATGACCTGGGACATCTTCAGGGACCCACAGTGCTCACTGTTGAGGACAAGTGAAAGGTCATCCCTGGACAAGTGTGCAGGATGGTCCTGATCTTTATAAATCTAGCTTCCCCTTTGGGCTACAGGATGCTTCCATTCAGACCCTTTCCTGATTGGCCTCTTAGCAAAAGACAAGTGCATTTTTGTTGGCAAATGGTAAATGGAGCAGTTTGAGGAAGAGGGCCACTCTTGAAACACACCTTCAAACCCAGGCACCTCTGTGCTGTCATGTAGACATCTACATCGGTGCCCTCAGACACATCCCATCCTGAGCTGCTGAGTACTAGGGGAGAGGGTGGTGCCATATTGATGGGAAGACCGAAAGAACCAAGAGGGGTGTTGAAGTGCTAATGAGACTGGAGGGCTGAGGAGATGGTGTCCCAGGAGGCTGGGTTGATGTGAGCCTAGACTTGGTACCCAGAACGCGGGTCTCAGTCTCTTGATCACTCTGCCTCAGTATTTGGCCTTGTTCTAATCTACATAAAAGTATCAGAGGGCTAGAGTTCAGTGTGGTTGAAACAGGCAGTATAAATGGGGCCCAAGAGGGTCTGCCAAGGTGGGAGGGGTCCTTAACCAATTTATATTAGATTAGTTTTTTCCAAAACTTGAAAGACATTTCCATTAAAGCCTCAGAAGTGACAGACTGCAAGAAATGTTTTCTCTGGTGTGGAAGGGAGAGATGGAGAGGCTCATGATTGCAATGACTTTCGGGTTCTACTGTTTTCCCTGGAAACGGTGAAGAGACTTCCTCATGTGCTGCAGCCATAGGCTCTAGGAATTGCTTTTGCAGCCAGTGTCCCTTCTCAAGGGACTCATAGAGGTGATGGGCCAAAGCTGTGTTTTGGATGTCAAGTAGATTAAAGGTCTTCAGCCAGAAAGTGGGAGAGACGTGAGAGAGGGAAATTCTGGCAGGAGGCTGTGTACAGCAGAAGTGACTGATCAGTTCTGATTTTCTTTGCAGCAGCAGTGGCTCCCTTTTCTCCCCCTACCCCTGGTCACTACCATGTCCTCTACCGAGGGTGTGGAGAAACGCAGTTGGGCTGGCATGGGGAGACATACTGCCTGGTTGGTGGCTACCGGGCCTACGGGGATGTTCCTTTGGCCACGCCAGCAAAGGTGGAAGCAGAGAAGCCAGTCCCCCGACGTACTCCCAAGAGAAAGCACTCTCCGTAAATGTCGCACAAAGATCTGGGTTGCCCCAGACCCAAAATCCGGCGATTGGAGAATTCAAGCCATTTCGGACTAGAAGGTGCTTTGATTCTCAAGCAGGGTGGCCTAACCTCTGGGCACATCCCCTCTGTAACAGCCCCAGTAAACAAATGTCCCATCCTTGCTTTTTCAAGGTCGGCAACAGGGAGTCCCCTCCTAAAGAAGGTTCTCTCACATTGCCACACACTCAAAGGCTGCCCTCAGTGTGCTTCCTTCCTGTGGGCCTGATCAGGCTAAGGGCAGAGTTGTCTCTTTCCTTCTCTGAGTCGGACCAAATCGCCTTAGTAACACCTCTTCACAGTGTTGACCATGTGTTTCACGGGGGCTGCTGCTGAGCCTTTATCTCATCCTTTCATGGTGGAGAGAGGATTATAATGATTTTTACTCCTAGCGGAGAGGGTGGTGCCATATTGATGGGAAGACCGGAAGAACCAAGAGGGGTGTTGAAGTGCTAATGAGACAGGAGGGCTGAGGAGATGGTGTCCCAGGAGGCTGGGTTGATGTGAGCCTAGACTTGGTGCCCAGAATACGGTTCTCAGTCTCCTGATCCCTCCGCCTCAGCATTTGCCCTTGTTCTAAACTACATAAAAGTATCAGAGGGCTAGAGTTCAGTGTGGTTGAAACAGGCAGTATAAATGGGGCCCAAGAGGGGTTGCCAAGGTGGGAGCGGTTCTTAACCAATTTATATTAGACTATTTTTTTCCGAAACTTGAAAGACATTTCCATTAAAGCCTCAGAAGTGACAGACTGCAAGAAATGTTTTCTCTGTTGTGGAAAGGAGAGATGGAGAGGCTCATGATTGCAATGACTTTCGGGTTCTACTGTTTTCCCTGGAAACGGTGAAGAGACTTCCTCATGTGCTGCAGCCGTAGGCTCTAGGAATTGCTTTTGCAGCCAGTGTCCCTTCTCTAGGGACTCATGGAGCTGATGGGCCAAGGCTGTGTTCTGGATGTCAAGTAGATTAAAGGTCTTCAGCCAGAAACTGGGAGAGACATGAGAGAGGGAAATTCTGGCAGGAGACTGTGTACAGCAGAAGTGACTGATCAGTTCTGATTTTCTTTGCAGCAGCAGTTCCTTTGGCCACGCCAGCAAAGGTGGAAGCAGAGAAGCCAGTCCCCAGACGTGCTCCCAAGAGAAAGCACTCTCCGGAAAACTCGCACAAAGATCTGGGTTGCCCCAGACCCAAAATCCGGCGATTGGAGCCCGGTGCCAGGAGGTAGACCCCACAGAATCCTGCTGGCTGAGCCATTCTGAAGAGAGAGCAATGGTTTAACTGCCTAAGGCAGCGAATGCCTCTTCCTGCTGTGACCCACCCCGTCCCCCTACTGCCCACTGCCACAGATTAGAACTTTGAAAAGATGGGCACATCTATTAAAATGGCATCATATAAAAATAGGAAATGTTATATACATGTGCTTGATTATGCCATCATATGATGATCCTGCTTGACTTCCCTAACCTAATACGTTCACAGGAATTCTTTACAATCTTTAAAATACTTGATTTGTACACATTGTATATTTATGTATATATGGGACTCCAACCTGCTCTCGCTGAAAGGGTTCAGACCCAAGCGTGTACATGGAGGGTCTGATTGGTGTAGTTCTGCCAGGGGTCTCATCATAAGCATCTAGGGAAACACCAGGGAAATAGCTCCCCTTGAAGGAAGGGCAAACAGATCTGGCTTATACACAAAGGGTCGCAATAAGAGGACCTGAAACAGGAAGGTCAAAGCCAGTAGGAGGTACTGGGGCAGGGGACATACAGCAAGCAAAAGACGTACCGTTGGCATTGAAGAGAGCCGGGAACACAGAGTGAGGGTCCTGGGGCTGCGGCCCTCAGAAGTCCAAGCAGAAAGGAGGCACTGGGCATTAGGACAGTCAGCCAGCAGGGAGCAGGGCCCAAGCCATTGAGCTGGATTCATGTCTAGGACTCATGCCAAGAGTGCCCTAGATGGCAACTAAGTCACCACGATGGGACTCGGGCACAGGACAAGAGAGTTTAACACCTAGCCAAAGTATCCAGTGGTCCATGATGCCAGGATAAGTCTTGAAGCAAGCATGACTGAGGCTGGTTTTAAAACTATCGGGGTGGGGGGGCTTCCCTGGTGGTGCAGTGGTTGAGAATCCGCCTGCCAATGCAGGGGACACGGGTTTGAGCCCTGGTCTGGGAAGATCCCACATGCCGCGGAGCAACTGGGCCCATGAGCCACAACTACTGAGCCTGAGCGTCTAGAGCCTCTGCTCCGCAACAAGACAGGCCGCGATAGTGAGAGGCCCGCGCGCCGCGAAGAAGAGTGGCCCCCACTTGCCGCAACTGGAGAAAGCCCTCGCGCAGAAATGAAGACCCAACACAGCCAAAAATAAAAGTAATAAATAAATAATAAATAAAAAATTTAAAAACAAAACCAGAAACGTAAAATCTGGAAAAAAGTTGAACACCTATATACCCACTGCAGACTTTACAATTAGTATTTTTTTTTTAATAAATTTATTGATTTATTGATTTATTTTTAGCTGTGATGGGTCTTCGTTTCTGTGTGAGGGCTTTCTCCAGTTGTGGGGAGCGGGGGCCACTCTTCATTGCGGTGCGCGGGCCGCTCACTATCGCGGCCTCTCTTGTTGCGGAGCACAGGCTCCAGACGCGCAGGCTCAGTAGTTGTGGCTCACGGGCCCAGTTGCTCCACGGCATGTGGGATCTTCCCAGAGCAGGGCTCGAACCCGTGTCCCGTGCATTAGCAGGCAGATTCTCAAACACTGTGCCACCAGGGAAGCCCTACAATTAGTATTTTGAAAAAAAAAAAAAAAAAAACAAAGATCCTCAGTAAAAATGACTAAAGAGTCTTCAATTAATCCTTTTTTTGTCTTAGTAAAAGTGGAGGGAGATAAACAACCTTAGTAATCGTTACGGATAATATCCGGACTATGGGTGTGTCATTGGCAATGATATTATAACCAGTCCTGGAGTATTACAATGGGCTGGTCATTGTCAAGGGCACTTTCAAATATTGTGCTGCTCTGCCCGAGCGCACTACAGTGTAGATATGATGAGTCCCACTTCACAGAACATAAACTGAGACTCAGAGAGGATATATGATGCTTTATAACACCAATTACAGAAAAATTTAAAGAAAAAAATGTCCCGTAGTCAAATCAGTACTGTTCTCTTAATCACGTTTTCTACACTTGTATTATTAAATTTTAACAAAATGAAATACTCCATCTAGTATTTTGTACCCTGCTTTTACACTACATCTTCCCACCATTAAATATTCTTGTAGAAAATCATTTTTAATGAATGAACTGTTTTGATCCTTTTTTAAAAAAAACATCTTTATTGGAGTATAATTGCTTTACAATGGTGTGTTAGTTTCTGCTTTATAACAAAGTGAATCAGCTCTACATACACATATATCCCCATATCTCCTCCCTCTTGCGTCTCCCTCCCACCCTCCCTATCCCACCCCTCTAGGTGGTCACAAAGCACCGAGCTGATTTCCCTGTGCTACGCGGCTGCTTCCCACTACCTAGCTATTTTACATTTGGTAGTATATATAAGTCCATGCCACTCTCTCAATTCGTCCCAGCTTCCCCTTCCCCTTCCCTGTGTCCTCAAGTCCATTTTCTACGTCTGCGTCTTTATTTTCCATTCTTAAGTTGGGCCATCCGTTATTTAACCAACCCCGTATTGTGGGATTTTTAGGTAGCTTCTAATATTTTTTCTATTACACTACTGGCTTAGATGAATATTCTTGAACATAAGTCTTGTACATAAATTGGACTTTCACCTTAGGATAAGATGCTAAAAGCAAAACTACTGGCTCAAAGTGTATGAACATTTTAAGGCTGTTGATACACAAATTGCCAAATTACCCTGCAGAAGGTTCGCACCAATTTCCATCCCCATCTGCAGCAACAGACGAAAACAGCCTTTTCCTTACATCCTTATCAGCAAATTTTGTGCATTCTTAAAACTTTCTACCAATGAGATGAGCAAAAAAGAAATAGATTTATAACTTGAATTTCTTTGTTAGGTAGTGAAGTTGAACATCTTTCCATATTTATTGGGGATAAGCTTCTGTTCTATTGTGACTGCCCTGTTGCATCTTCTACCCGTTTATCTATCACTGTGTTGGGAGATGCTGGGATGCAGAACCTTCTTCGGTGCCTGGTGTGGTTCTGTTCCTGCTGACACAGAGTCCTCTCTCAGTAGAAGATGGCTGCTCCTTAGCACTGAGAAAAGTCAGCACCCCTACAGCCTGCCATGGGCCTAGAAATGATGTCTCAGTGGCTCTGGAGGAATTACATTCAGGTCCCTGGATTTAGCAACTCACCAGCAAGCAGAACTGGTACTTCAGTTCTAAATGACTCTGCAGTGTATCAGTTCTCATGAACTTGACCTTCTTCCCACCTTTTCACCCAGTGACTGAATCAGGCCAAGCTGCAGTGGAGACACAGCTTCGTCTCTCTTCTCCCGGGAGTGGGACTGAAAAGCCAGTACAGAGCAGATCATCCCTGCAGACACTCGCTGGGTGACCCCGGGGCACAGCAGGAGGAAAGAAGGGTGATCATCCTCACCCTTCTTGGAGGGTGGAGCCACGTTCCAAAAACAGATGCAGTAAGCACGAACCACACAACCACCCAGATGAACTTGAACTCAGCAGTTGGAATGAATAAATAACCCCTCCTTTCTGCAAGTCACTGCTCACCCTGTGCCTCTCTCCATTGGTGAGTGGTTCCTTCTGACTTGAAATCACTACTGGTGACTTACCACTGCTGGTGCTTTACATTGTTGTTTCCCCCAGGAGAATGTCAAGTTCAGGGCATCCAGTTCCTCCACGTGAAACCCTTTGTAGTTGCTCTGGGTGAATGGATGAGTGAGAGATAAATGAACAAAACAATTTTTCCCTAGCACTTCCATGCTGTTTCTAAATGACAGATTTCCACAGCTCCCTCCCCCATACAACCACAGACTCTTTGAAGACATTTCTCTCTCTCCCCCCATGCCTGGCACAAAGGGGGATAAATGCACATCGAGGGAATGAATAAACCAAACCTTATCTGGACCACAATAACGCCTACTTGAGCTCATCTTTCTTCTTTTTTTTTTTGATGTTTCAGTTTAAATTTTATTTCCTGCCCCCAAACATCCATTAAGCGCCCAGGAGAAGGAAAAGGGGATGTGACTAGCAATAGAGAGAAATGTTCTTCACAACAATGGCCATGGCAAGCTTAGGCACTTTTGGTGAAATCTCTCTGGGAAGTACTGGCAGAGGAATAAAAGGCAAACTGACACAGAAGTATTGCTTGGTGTGCATTTCCAGGCTCTGCCTTCTTTCTCATCTCTTGGTGGCAGGCGGAGGAAGAGGAGAAAAGGTTAAACTTTTTGATAAACCGGCAGAATAAGCTTATCACATCCTCTCACTATCTCTGCATAGGTTCTAGTCTCTGCCGCATTATATAAGCTTTGCCCAAAGTAATGAACAGTTGAAAGTCAAATGTAATACTTCACCAAACAACTTAAAAATGCTTGCACACCGGAAAAGATTAAGTTGCAGAGAACACAAATGGACCCAGAGCAGCCTTTGCCAAAAGAGAATATTGTGCTAAATGTACAGCCATAGCTCTTTTCCATATGAAGAAACAGTCAGAAGGATAAAAGAACTTGGTCAAAATCACACAAGTAAGTAGGACAGAATCTGGTCTGTCTGTCTCTCCCAGGGTTGTGTTCTTTAACCACCAGGCTAGCTTTTCTCAAATCTGATTCATGCATAGAATAACTCTACCCCTCTGTTTGCCTTGAATATTCCCTGTATATACGTATGCCTGCTGCAGTTTTTCACATTGCCCACTTTGACTCCCAAAAGCAACGGAGAATACACAGTAATTTGGTCAGTCTCTCCATGGAAAACTGTGGTGGGACTGCCCAGGAAGCTTATTAAAAGTGCAGCTTCCTGAGCCCTACTCCAGCTCTAGATAAGTTTTGAGAGGGTTGGCTCAAGAATCCAGGTACAAGTGTTTTGAAGTGGTTTTGTGCAACCCCCCAGGTGAGTCTCTCGCTCTCTTAAGTTAATAAACCATTTATTCTGCCTCCCGCAGATGCCCAGCCAGGTCCTGTTAAGGTAGGAGTCCCCGCACCACATCAGAGGGATGCTCCCAGCCAAGTCATCTCTGGAGCCTTGGAGAGTCTGGATGGTCTCGTGCTGGCCCACCTGCCATGACAAACCTCTTCCAGAGCATTCCCCTTCCCATTTTACCTTCTACCACTCCCAAAGGCAGTTGGCTCCAATGAGGCCTGACTTCGTCTGTCCTAACGTGCACCCGCTCATTCAAGCAGTTTAGGAATACAAGGTGCTGTGGTTCTCAACCAGGGGGGCCCAACCTGTAAAATAGTAGTCCAAGCAGTCTCTACCTCCTGGGCACATCCCCTCTGCAACAGCCCCAGTAAACGAATGTCCCATCCTTGCTTTTTCAAGGTCGGCAACAGGGAGTCCCCTCCTAAAGAAGGTTCTCTCGCATTGCCACACTCTCAAAGGCTGCCCCCAGTGTGCTTCCTTCCTGTGGGCCTGATCAGGCTAAGGGCAGAGTTGTCTCTTTCCTTCTCTGAGTCGGACCAAATCGTCTTAGTAACACCTCTTCACAGTGGTGACCATATGTTTCACGGGGGCTGCTGCTGAGCCTTTACCTCATCCTTTCATGGTGGAGAGAGGGAGGATTATACTGATTTTTACTTCTAGGGGAGAGGGGAGTGTAATGATTATGTTGTCATTTTGTATTATGTCCTTTGGTCATGAACTTGTTTTGAATTTCATATGAAAATGGGCCCACCATTCGCACTTTGTGAGGTCATTCAGCACCCTCATTTTGCACCTTTAACGTCTCTCTCAGTATCACTTGGAAATGTTTGAAATGGCATGAGCTTGTCCTCACATTCCTATCAGCTGTAAATCCGGTGCCCCAACATGAACCTAACCATTGAGCAGAACACCTCTCCACTACCTGTGTAACACTGGGTAGGCCCCTTCACCTCTTGCTTTTCTTCAGTCCTCAGTTGTGAAAATGTGAGGGTTCTATGAATTTATATTTGGGGCAGGACAAGGGCGAGGAGAATGTGTCTTTGCTTTTATTCTTCCAAACTGGAATGTCTTCCCTCTCTTCCCCATGGGTCCAAATCGCACTTGTCCTTCAGGTCCACTGCCAAGGAGCCTTCCCTGATTCCCCAGTCCACACAAATCTCTGCCTCTTAGGGTCAGTGCCATACAACCTAGCTCTCTCTTACGTTAATCTTGCCTCTCAAGCCAATCTCAGAATGTGGGTCTCCTTTGCCTTTCTGGGGCCCCTAGGGCTGTGCCAGCCCACCGGCACGCCCCACCTGGGATGTCTGCTAGACTAGGGCATGAGTGGGGAGGCCCAGGTGTGAGGGGCCAGGCAGAGTACCTCTGCCCTCCCCCTGCTCTCCTCCACCAAACTGCCCCTCCTCCTGAAGCCTGACCCCCAAGTCACAGGTCCCTTATTATGACCTCACTGGGTAGTGATGACCTCACAGGCCTTCTCACAGTTTCCATGGCAGCATAACTGCCAAAGTGCTGCCCTCAGACAAACTTCCCTGACAGTTCTCCACCAGAAGTTCTCCAACCTCTTTGGTTGTCTGAGGGAGAATGTGTGACCGGATCCTCTATCTTTACTCGAACCTGAGCTCTGTTCCGTGGGTGGGCAGTGTGGCAGAAACACCGAGACCGGGCATCTCTAGAGGAGCCATGGTGTACACACCACCTCACCTGGCTGCCTCATGTTCCTGTGGGGCTTGCCCACTACGTATACCTGAGCGCGTTCCCAGCTGTAAGTAATACCAATGACCTGGGACATCTTCAGGGACCCACAGTGCTCACTGTTGAGGACAAGTGAAAGGTCATCCCTGGACAAGTGTGCAGGATGGTCCTGATCTTTATAAATCTAGCTTCCCCTTTGGGCTACAGGATGCTTCCATTCAGACCCTTTCCTGATTGGCCTCTTAGCAAAAGACAAGTGCATTTTTGTTGGCAAATGGTAAATGGAGCAGTTTGAGGAAGAGGGCCACTCTTGAAACACACCTTCAAACCCAGGCACCTCTGTGCTGTCATGTAGACATCTACATCGGTGCCCTCAGACACATCCCATCCTGAGCTGCTGAGTACTAGGGGAGAGGGTGGTGCCATATTGATGGGAAGACCGAAAGAACCAAGAGGGGTGTTGAAGTGCTAATGAGACTGGAGGGCTGAGGAGATGGTGTCCCAGGAGGCTGGGTTGATGTGAGCCTAGACTTGGTACTCAGAACGCGGGTCTCAGTCTCTTGATCACTCTGCCTCAGTATTTGGCCTTGTTCTAATCTACATAAAAGTATCAGAGGGCTAGAGTTCAGTGTGGTTGAAACAGGCAGTATAAATGGGGCCCAAGAGGGTCTGCCAAGGTGGGAGGGGTCCTTAACCAATTTATATTAGATTAGTTTTTTCCAAAACTTGAAAGACATTTCCATTAAAGCCTCAGAAGTGACAGACTGCAAGAAATGTTTTCTCTGGTGTGGAAGGGAGAGATGGAGAGGCTCATGATTGCAATGACTTTCGGGTTCTACTGTTTTCCCTGGAAACGGTGAAGAGACTTCCTCATGTGCTGCAGCCGTAGGCTCTAGGAATTGCTTTTGCAGCCAGTGTCCCTTCTCAAAGGACTCATAGAGGTGATGGGCCAAAGCTGTGTTTTGGATGTCAAGTAGATTAAAGGTCTTCAGCCAGAAAGTGGGAGAGACGTGAGAGAGGGAAATTCTGGCAGGAGGCTGTGTACAGAAGAAGTGACTGATCAGTTCTGATTTTCTTTGCAGCAGCAGTGGCTCCCTTTTCTCCCCCTACCCCTGGTCACTACCATGTCCTCTACCGAGGGTGTGGAGAAACGCAGTTGGGCTGGCATGGGGAGACATACTGCCTGGTTGGTGGCTACCGGGCCTACGGGGATGTTCCTTTGGCCACGCCAGCAAAGGTGGAAGCAGAGAAGCCAGTCCCCCGACGTACTCCCAAGAGAAAGCACTCTCCGTAAATGTCGCACAAAGATCTGGGTTGCCCCAGACCCAAAATCCGTTGATTGGAGAATTCAAGCCATTTCGGACTAGAAGGTGCTTTGATTCTCAAGCAGGGTGGCCTAACCTCTGGGCACATCCCCTCTGTAACAGCCCCAGTAAACAAATGTCCCATCCTTGCTTTTTCAAGGTCGGCAACAGGGAGTCCCCTCCTAAAGAAGGTTCTCTCACATTGCCACACTCTCAAAGGCTGCCCTCAGTGTGCTTCCTTCCTGTGGGCCTGATCAGGCTAAGGGCAGAGTTGTCTCTTTCCTTCTCTGAGTCGGACCAAATCGCCTTAGTAACACCTCTTCACAGTGTTGACCATGTGTTTCATGGGGGCTGCTGCTGAGCATTTATCTCATCCTTTCATGGTGGAGAGAGGATTATAATGATTTTTACTCCTAGCGGAGAGGGTGGTGCCATATTGATGGGAAGACCGGAAGAACCAAGAGGGGTGTTGAAGTGCTAATGAGACAGGAGGGCTGAGGAGATGGTGTCCCAGGAGGCTGGGTTGATGTGAGCCTAGACTTGGTGCCCAGAATATGGTTCTCAGTCTCCTGATCCCTCCGCCTCAGCATTTGCCCTTGTTCTAAACTACATAAAAGTATCAGAGGGCTAGAGTTCAGTGTGGTTGAAACAGGCAGTATAAATGGGGCCCAAGAGGGGTTGCCAAGGTGGGAGCGGTTCTTAACCAATTTATATTAGACTATTTTTTTCCGAAACTTGAAAGACATTTCCATTAAAGCCTCAGAAGTGACAGACTGCAAGAAATGTTTTCTCTGTTGTGGAAAGGAGAGATGGAGAGGCTCATGATTGCAATGACTTTCGGGTTCTACTGTTTTCCCTGGAAACGGTGAAGAGACTTCCTCATGTGCTGCAGCCGTAGGCTCTAGGAATTGCTTTTGCAGCCAGTGTCCCTTCTCTAGGGACTCATGGAGCTGATGGGCCAAGGCTGTGTTCTGGATGTCAAGTAGATTAAAGGTCTTCAGCCAGAAACTGGGAGAGACATGAGAGAGGGAAATTCTGGCAGGAGACTGTGTACAGCAGAAGTGACTGATCAGTTCTGATTTTCTTTGCAGCAGCAGTTCCTTTGGCCACGCCAGCAAAGGTGGAAGCAGAGAAGCCAGTCCCCAGACGTGCTCCCAAGAGAAAGCACTCTCCGGAAAACTCGCACAAAGATCTGGGTTGACCCAGACCCAAAATCCGGCGATTGGAGCCCGGTGCCAGGAGGTAGACCCCACAGAATCCTGCTGGCTGAGCCATTCTGAAGAGAGAGCAATGGTTTAACTGCCTAAGGCAGCGAATGCCTCTTCCTGCTGTGACCCACCCCGTCCCCCTACTGCCCACTGCCACAGATTAGAACTTTGAAAAGATGGGCACATCTATTAAAATGGCATCATATAAAAATAGGAAATGTTATATACATGTGCTTGATTATGCCATCATATGATGATCCTGCTTGACTTCCCTAACCTAATACGTTCACAAGAATTCTTTACAATCTTTAAAATACTTGATTTGTACACATTGTATATTTATGTATATATGGGTCTCCAACCTGCTCTCGCTGAAAGGGTTCAGACCCAAGCGTGTACATGGAGGGTCTGATTGGTGTAGTTCTGGCAGGGGTCTCATCATAAGCATCTAGGGAAACACCAGGGAAATAGCTCCCCTTGAAGGAAGGGCAAACAGATCTGGCTTATACACAAAGGGTCGCAATAAGAGGACCTGAAACAGGAAGGTCAAAGCCAGTAGGAGGTACTGGGGCAGGGGACATACAGCAAGCAAAAGACGTACCATTGGCATTGAATAGAGCCGGGAACACAGAGTGAGGGTCCTGGGGCTGCGGCCCTCAGAAGTCCAAGCAGAAAGGAGGCACTGGGCATTAGGACAGTCAGCCAGCAGGGAGCAGGGCCCAAGCCATTGAGCTGGATTCATGTCTAGGACTCATGCCAAGAGTGCCCTAGATGGCAACTAAGTCACCACGATGGGACTCGGGCACAGGACAAGAGAGTTTAACACCTAGCCAAAGTATCCAGTGGTCCATGATGCCAGGATAAGTCTTGAAGCAAGCATGACTGAGGCTGGTTTTAAAACTATCGGGGTGGGGGGGCTTCACTGGTGGTGCAGTGGTTGAGAATCCGCCTGCCAATGCAGGGGACACGGGTTTGAGCCCTGGTCTGGGAAGATCCCACATGCCGCGGAGCAACTGGGCCCATGATCCACAACTACTGAGCCTGAGCGTCTAGAGCCTCTGCTCCGCAACAAGACAGGCCGCGATAGTGAGAGGCCCACGCGCCGCGAAGAAGAGTGGCCCCCACTTGCCGCAACTGGAGAAAGCCCTCCTGCAGAAATGAAGACCCAACACAGCCAAAAATAAAAGTAATAAATAAATAATAAATAAAAAATTTAAAAACAAAACCAGAAACGTAAAATCTGGAAAAAAGTTGAACACCTATATACCCACTGCAGACTTTACAATTAGTATTTTTCTTTTTAATAAATTTATTGATTTATTGATTTATTTTTAGCTGTGATGGGTCTTCGTTTCTGTGTGAGGGCTTTCTCCAGTTGTGGGGAGCGGGGGCCACTCTTCATTGCGGTGCGCGGGCCGCTCACTATCGCGGCCTCTCTTGTTGCGGAGCACAGGCTCCAGACGCGCAGGCTCAGTAGTTGTGGCTCACGGGCCCAGTTGCTCCACGGCATGTGGGATCTTCCCAGAGCAGGGCTCGAACCCGTGTCCCGTGCATTAGCAGGCAGATTCTCAACCACTGCGCCACCAGGGAAGCCCTACAATTAGTATTTTGAAAAAAAAAAAACAAAAAAAAACAAAGAACCTCAGTAAAAATGACTTAAGAGTCTTCAATTAATCCTTTTTTTGTCTTAGTAAAAGTGGAGGGAGATAAACAACCTTAGTAATCGTTACGGATAATATCCGGACTATGGGTGTGTCATTGGCAATGATATTATAACCAGTCCTGGAGTATTACAATGGGCTGGTCATTGTCAAGGGCACTTTCAAATATTGTGCTGCTCTGCCCGAGCGCACTGCAGTGTAGATATGATGAGTCCCACTTCACAGAACATAAACTGAGACTCAGAGAGGATATATGATGCTTTATAACACCAATTACAGAAAAATTTAAAGAAAAAAATGTCCCGTAGTCAAATCAGTACTGTTCTCTTAATCATGTTTTCTACACTTGTATTATTAAATTTTAACAAAATGAAATACTCCATCTAGTATTTTGTACCCTGCTTTTACACTACATCTTCCCACCATTAAATATTCTTGTAGAAAATCATTTTTAATGAATGAACTGTTTTCCATCCTTTTTTAAAAAAAAATCTTTATTGGAGTATAATTGCTTTACAATGGTGTGTTAGTTTCTGCTTTATAACAAAGTGAATCAGCTCTACATACACATATATCCCCATATCTCCTCCCTCTTGCGTCTCCCTCCCACCCTCCCTATCCCACCCCTCTAGGTGGTCACAAAGCACCGAGCTGATCTCCCTGTGCTACGCGGCTGCTTCCCACTAGCTAGCTATTTTACATTTGGTAGTATATATAAGTCCATGCCACTCTCTCAATTCGTCCCAGCTTCCCATTCCCCTTCCCTGTGTCCTCAAGTCCATTTTCTACGTCTGCGTCTTTATTTTCCATTCTTAAGTTGGGCCATCCGTTATTTAATCAACCCCGTATTGTGGGATTTTTAGGTAGCTTCTAATATTTTTTCTATTACACTACTGGCTTAGATGAATATTCTTGAACATAAGTCTTGTACATAAATTTGACTTTCACCTTAGGATAAGATGCTAAAAGCAAAACTACTGGCTCAAAGTGTATGAACATTTTAAGGCTGTTGATACACAAATTGCCAAATTACCCTGCAGAAGGTTCGCACCAATTTCCATCCCCATCTGCAGCAACAGACGAAAACAGCCTTTTCCTTACATCCTTAGCAGCAAAGTTTGTGCATTCTTAAAACTTTCTACCAATGAGATGAGCAAAAAAGAAATAGATTTATAACTTGAATTTCTTTGTTAGGTAGTGAAGTTGAACATCTTTCCATATTTATTGGGGATAAGCTTCTGTTCTATTGTGACTGCCCTGTTGCATCTTGTACCCGTTTATCTATCACTGTGTTGGGAGATGCTGGGATGCAGAACCTTCTTCGGTGCCTGGTGTGGTTCTGTTCCTGCTGACACAGAGTCCTCTCTCAGTAGAAGATGGCTGCTCCTTAGCACTGAGAAAAGTCAGCACCCCTACAGCCTGCCATGGGCCTAGAAATGATGTCTCAGTGGCTCTGGAGGAATTACATTCAGGTCCCTGGATTTAGCAACTCACCAGCAAGCAGAACTGGTACTTCAGTTCTAAATGACTCTGCAGTGTATCAGTTCTCATGAACTTGACCTTCTTCCCACCTTTTCACCCAGTGACTGAATCAGGCCAAGCTGCGGTGGAGACACAGCTTCGTCTCTCTTCTCCCGGGAGTGGGACTGAAAAGACAGTACAGAGCAGATCATCCCTGCAGACACTCGCTGGGTGACCCCGGGGCACAGCAGGAGGAAAGAAGGGTGATCATCCTCACCCTTCTTGGAGGGTGGAGCCACGTTCCAAAAACAGATGCAGTAAGCACGAACCACACAACCACCCAGATGAACTTGAACTCAGCAGTTGGAATGAATAAATAACCCCTCCTTTCTGCAAGTCACTGCTCACCCTGTGCCTCTCTCCATTGGTGAGTGGTTCCTTCTGACTTGAAATCACTACTGGTGACTTACCACTGCTGGTGCTTTACATTGTTGTTTCCCCCAGGAGAATGTCAATTTCAGGGCATCCAGTTCCTCCACGTGAAACCCTTTGTAGTTGCTCTGGGTGAACGGATGAGTGAGAGATAAATGAACAAAACAATTTTTCCCTAGCACTTCCATGCTGTTTCTAAATGACAGATTTCCACAGCTCCCTCCCCCATACAACCACAGACTCTTTGAAGACATTTCTCTCTCTCCCCCCATGCCTGGCACAAAGGGGGATAAATGCAAATGGAGGGAATGAATAAACCAAACCTTATCTGGACCACAATAACGCCTACTTGAGCTCATCTTTCTTCTTTTTTTTTTGATGTTTCAGTTTAAATTTTATTTCCTGCCCCCAAACATCCATTAAGCGCCCAGGAGAAGGAAAAGGGGATGTGACTAGCAATAGAGAGAAATGTTCTTCACAACAATGGCCATGGCAAGCTTAGGCACTTTTGGTGAAATCTCTCTGGGAAGTACTGGCAGAGGAATAAAAGGCAAACTGACAAAGAAGTATTGCTTGGTGTGCATTTCCAGGCTCTGCCTTCTTTCTCATCTCTTGGTGGCAGGCGGAGGAAGAGGAGAAAAGGTTAAACTTTTTGATAAACCGGCAGAATAAGCTTATCACATCCTCTCACTATCTCTGCATAGGTTCTAGTCTCTGCCGCATTATATAAGCTTTGCCCAAAGTAATGAACAGTTGAAAGTCAAATGTAATACTTCACCAAACAACTTAAAAATGCTTGCACACCGGAAAAGATTAAGTTGCAGAGAACACAAATGGACCCAGAGCAGCCTTTGCCAAAAGAGAATATTGTGCTAAATGTACAGCCATAGCTCTTTTCCATATGAAGAAACAGTCAGAAGGATAAAAGAACTTGGTCAAAATCACACAAGTAAGTAGGACAGAATCTGGTCTGTCTGTCTCTCCCAGGGTTGTGTTCTTTAACCACCAGGCTAGCTTTTCTCAAATCTGATTCATGCATAGAATAACTCTACCCCTCTGTTTGCCTTGAATATTCCCTGTATATACGTATGCCTGCTGCAGTTTTTCACATTGCCCACTTTGACTCCCAAAAGCAACGGAGAATACACAGTAATTTGGTCAGTCTCTCCATGGAAAACTGTGGTGGGACTGCCCAGGAAGCTTATTAAAAGTGCAGCTTCCTGAGCCCTACTCCAGATCTAGATAAGTTTTGTGAGGGTTGGCTCAAGAATCCAGGTACAAGTGTTTTGAAGTGGTTTTGTGCAACCCCCCAGGTGAGTCTCTCGCTCTCTTAAGTTAATAAACCATTTATTCTGCCTCCCGCAGATGCCCAGCCAGGTCCTGTTAAGGTAGGAGTCCCCGCACCACATCAGAGGGATGCTCCCAGCCAAGTCATCTCTGGAGCCTTGGAGAGTCTGGATGGTCTCGTGCTGGCCCACCTGCCATGACAAACCTCTTCCAGAGCATTCCCCTTCCCATTTTACCTTCTACCACTCCCAAAGGCAGTCGGCTCCAATGAGGCCTGACTTCGTCTGTCCTAACGTGCACCCGCTCATTCAAGCAGTTTAGGAATACAAGGTGCTGTGGTTCTCAACCAGGGGGGCCCAACCTCTAAAATAGTAGTCCAAGCAGTCTCTACCTCCTGGGCACATCCCCTCTGCAACAGCCCCAGTAAACGAATGTCCCA
Organism: Balaenoptera physalus; assembly: GCF_965194825.1. Taxonomy (NCBI): domain Eukaryota; kingdom Metazoa; phylum Chordata; class Mammalia; order Artiodactyla; family Balaenopteridae; genus Balaenoptera; species Balaenoptera physalus. The sequence continues at coordinate 33,827 of NW_028125488.1, read as the reverse complement.
TCCTTGCTTTTTCAAGGTCGGCAACAGGGAGTCCCCTCCTAAAGAAGGTTCTCTCGCATTGCCACACTCTCAAAGGCTGCCCCCAGTGTGCTTCCTTCCTGTGGGCCTGATCAGGCTAAGGGCAGAGTTGTCTCTTTCCTTCTCTGAGTCGGACCAAATCGTCTTAGTAACACCTCTTCACAGTGGTGACCATGTGTTTCACGGGGGCTGCTGCTGAGCCTTTACCTCATCCTTTCATGGTGGAGAGAGGGAGGATTATACTGATTTTTACTTCTAGGGGAGAGGGGAGTGTAATGATTATGTTGTCATTTTGTATTATGTCCTTTGGTCATGAACTTGTTTTGAATTTCATATGAAAATGGGCCCACCATTCCCACTTTGTGAGGTCATTCAGCACCCTCATTTTGCACCTTTAACGTCTCTCTCAGTATCACTTGGAAATGTTTGAAATGGCATGAGCTTGTCCTCACATTCCTATCAGCTGTAAATCCGGAGCCCCAACATGAACCTAACCATTGAGCAGAACACCTCTCCACTACCTGTGTAACACTGGGTAGGCCCCTTCACCTCTTGCTTTTCTTCAGTCCTCAGTTGTGAAAATGTGAGGGTTCTATGAATTTATATTTGGGGCAGGACAAGGGCGAGGAGAATGTGTCTTTGCTTTTATTCTTCCAAACTGGAATGTCTTCCCTCTCTTCCCCATGGGTCCAAATCGCACTTGTCCTTCAGGTCCACTGCCAAGGAGCCTTCCCTGATTCCCTAGTCCACACAAATCTCTGCCTCTTAGGGTCAGTGCCATACAACCTAGCTCTCTCTTACGTTAATCTTGCCTCTCAAGCCAATCTCAGAATGTGGGTCTCCTTTGCCTTCCTGGGGCCCCTAGGGCTGTGCCAGCCCACCGGCACGCCCCACCTGGGATGTCTGCTAGACTAGGGCATGAGTGGGGAGGCCCAGGTGTGAGGGGCCAGGCAGAGTACCTCTGCCCTCCCCCTGCTCTCCTCCACCAAACTGCCCCTCCTCCTGAAGCCTGACCCACAAGTCACAGGTCCCTTATTATGACCTCACTGGGTAGTGATGACCTCACAGGCCTTCTCACAGTTCCCATGGCAGCATAACTGCCAAAGTGCTGCCCTCAGACAAACTTCCCTGACAGTTCTCCACCAGAAGTTCTCCAACCTCTTTGGTTGTCTGAGGGAGAATGTGTGACCGGATCCTCTATCTTTACTTGAACCTGAGCTCTGTTCCGTGGGTGGGCAGTGTGGCAGAAACACCGAGACCGGGCATCTCTAGAGGAGCCATGGTGTACACACCACCTCACCTGGCTGCCTCATGTTCCTGTGGGGCTTGCCCACTACGTATACCTGAGCGCGTTCCCAGCTGTAAGTAATACCAATGACCTGGGACATCTTCAGGGACCCACAGTGCTCACTGTGGAGGACAAGTGAAAGGTCATCCCTGGACAAGTGTGCAGGATGGTCCTGATCTTTATAAATCTAGCTTCCCCTTTGGGCTACAGGATGCTTCCATTCAGACCCTTTCCTGATTGGTCTCTTAGCAAAAGACAAGTGCATTTTTGTTGGCAAATGGTAAATGGAGCAGTTTGAGGAAGAGGGCCACTCTTGAAACACACCTTCAAACCCAGGCACCTCTGTGCTGTCATGTAGACATCTACATCGGTGCCCTCAGACACATCCCATCCTGAGCTGCTGAGTACTAGGGGAGAGGGTGGTGCCATATTGATGGGAAGACCGGAAGAACCAAGAGGGGTGTTGAAGTGCTAATGAGACTGGAGGGCTGAGGAGATGGTGTCCCAGGAGGCTGGGTTGATGTGAGCCTAGACTTGGTACCCAGAACGCGGGTCTCAGTCTCCTGATCACTCTGCCTCAGTATTTGGCCTTGTTCTAATCTACATAAAAGTATCAGAGGGCTAGAGTTCAGTGTGGTTGAAACAGGCAGTATAAATGGGGCCCAAGAGGGGCTGCCAAGGTGGGAGGGGTCCTTAACCAATTTATATTAGATTAGTTTTTCCCAAAACTTGAAAGACATTTCCATTAAAGCCTCAGAAGTGACAGACTGCAAGAAATGTTTTCTCTGGTGTGGAAGGGAGAGATGGAGAGGCTCATGATTGCAATGACTTTCGGGTTCTACTGTTTTCCCTGGAAACGGTGAAGAGACTTCCTCATGTGCTGCAGCCGTAGGCTCTAGGAATTGCTTTTGCAGCCAGTGTCCCTTCTCAAGGGACTCATAGAGGTGATGGGCCAAAGCTGTGTTTTGGATGTCAAGTAGATTAAAGGTCTTCAGCCAGAAAGTGGGAGAGACGTGAGAGAGGGAATTCTGGCAGGAGGCTGTGTACAGCAGAAGTGACTGATCAGTTCTGATTTTCTTTGCAGCAGCAGTGGCTCCCTTTTCTCCCCCTACCCCTGGTCACTACCATGTCCTCTACCGAGGGTGTGGAGAAACGCAGTTGGGCTGGCATGGGGAGACATACTGCCTGGTTGGTGGATACCGGGCCTATGGGGATGTTCCTTTGGCCACGCCAGCAAAGGTGGAAGCAGAGAAGCCAGTCCCCCGACGTGCTCCCAAGAGAAAGCACTCTCCGGAAATGTCACACAAAGATCTGGGTTGCCCCAGACCCAAAATCCGGCGATTGGAGCATTCAAGCCATTTCGGACTAGAAGGTGCTTTGATTCTCAAGCAGGGTGGCCTAACCTCTGGGCACATCCCCTCTGTAACAGCCCCAGTAAACAAATGTCCCATCCTTGCTTTTTCAAGGTCGGCAACAGGGAGTCCCCTCCTAAAGAAGGTTCTCTCACATTGCCTCACTCTCAAAGGCTGCCCCCAGTGTGCTTCCTTCCTGTGGGCCTGATCAGGCTAAGGGCAGAGTTGTCTCTTTCCTTCTCTGAGTCGGACCAAATCGCCTTAGTAACACCTCTTCACAGTGTTGACCATGTGTTTCACGGGGGCTGCTGCTGAGCCTTTATCTCATCCTTTCATGGTGGAGAGAGGATTATAATAATTTTTACTCCTAGCGGAAAGGGTGGAGCCATATTGATGGGAAGACCGGAAGAACCAAGAGGGGTGTTGAAGTGCTAATGAGACTGGAGGGCTGAGGAGATGGTGTCCCAGGAGGCTGGGTTGATGTGAGCCTAGACTTGGTGCCCAGAATACGGTTCTCAGTCTCCTGATCCCTCCGCCTCAGCATTTGCCCTTGTTCTAAACTACATAAAAGTATCAGAGGGCTAGAGTTCAGTGTGGTTGAAACAGGCAGTATAAATGGGGCCCAAGAGGGGTTGCCAAGGTGGGAGGGGTTCTTAACCAATTTATATTAGACTATTTTTTTCCGAAACTTGAAAGACATTTCCATTAAAGCCTCAGAAGTGACAGACTGCAAGAAATGTTTTCTCTGTTGTGGAAAGGAGAGATGGAGAGGCTCATGATTGCAATGACTTTCGGGTTCTACTGTTTTCCCTGGAAACGGTGAAGAGACTTCCTCATGTGCTGCAGCCGTAGGCTCTAGGAATTGCTTTTGCAGCCAGTGTCCCTTCTCTAGGGACTCATGGAGCTGATGGGCCAAGGCTGTGTTCTGGATGTCAAGTAGATTAAAGGTCTTCAGCCAGAAACTGGGAGAGACATGAGAGAGGGAAATTCTGGCAGGAGACTGTGTACAGCAGAAGTGACTGATCAGTTCTGATTTTCTTTGCAGCAGCAGTTCCTTTGGCCACGCCAGCAAAGGTGGAAGCAGAGAAGCCAGTCCCCAGACGTGCTCCCAAGAGAAAGCACTCTCCGGAAAACTCGCACAAAGATCTGGGTTGCCCCAGACCCAAAATCCGGCGATTGGAGCCCGGTGCCAGGAGGTAGACCCCACAGAATCCTGCTGGCTGAGCCATTCTGAAGAGAGAGCAATGGTTTAACTGCCTAAGGCAGCGAATGCCTCTTCCTGCTGTGACCCACCCCGTCCCCCTACTGCCCACTGCCACAGATTAGAACTTTGAAAAGATGGGCACATCTATTAAAATGGCATCATATAAAAATAGGAAATGTTATATACATGTGCTTGATTATGCCATCATATGATGATCCTGCTTGACTTCCCTAACCTAATACGTTCACAAGAATTCTTTACAATCTTTAAAATACTTGATTTGTACACATTGTATATTTATGTATATATGGGTCTCCAACCTGCTCTCGCTGAAAGGGTTCAGACCCAAGCGTGTACATGGAGGGTCTGATTGGTGTAGTTCTGGCAGGGGTCTCATAATAAGCATCTAGGGAAACACCAGGGAAATAGCTCCCCTTGAAGGAAGGGCAAACAGATCTGGCTTATACACAAAGGGTCGCAATAAGAGGACCTGAAACAGGAAGGTCAAAGCCAGTAGGAGGTACTGGGGCAGGGGACATACAGCAAGCAAAAGACGTACCGTTGGCATTGAATAGAGCCGGGAACACAGAGTGAGGGTCCTGGGGCTGCAGCCCTCAGAAGTCCAAGCAGAAAGGAGGCACTGGGCATTAGGACAGTCAGCCAGCAGGGAGCAGGGCCCAAGCCATTGAGCTGGATTCATGTCTAGGACTCATGCCAAGAGTGCCCTAGATGGCAACTAAGTCACCACGATGGGACTCGGGCACAGGACAAGAGAGTTTAACACCTAGCCAAAGTATCCAGTGGTCCATGATGCCAGGATAAGTCTTGAAGCAAGCATGACTGAGGCTGGTTTTAAAACTATCGGGGTGGGGGGGCTTCACTGGTGGTGCAGTGGTTGAGAATCCGCCTGCCAATGCAGGGGACACGGGTTTGAGCCCTGGTCTGGGAAGATCCCACATGCCGCGGAGCAACTGGGCCCATGAGCCACAACTACTGAGCCTGAGCGTCTAGAGCCTCTGCTCCGCAACAAGACAGGCCGCGATAGTGAGAGGCCCGCGCGCCGTGAAGAAGAGTGGCCCCCACTTGCCGCAACTGGAGAAAGCCCTCCTGCAGAAATGAAGACCCAACACAGCCAAAAATAAAAGTAATAAATAAATAATAAATAAAAAATTTAAAAACAAAACCAGAAACGTAAAATCTGGAAAAAAGTTGAACACCTATATACCCACTGCAGACTTTACAATTAGTATTTTTCTTTTTAATAAATTTATTGATTTATTGATTTATTTTTAGCTGTGATGGGTCTTCGTTTCTGTGTGAGGGCTTTCTCCAGTTGTGGGGAGCGGGGGCCACTCTTCATTGCGGTGCGCGGGCCGCTCACTATCGCGGCCTCTCTTGTTGCGGAGCACAGGCTCCAGACGCGCAGGCTCAGTAGTTGTGGCTCACGGGCCCAGTTGCTCCACGGCATGTGGGATCTTCCCAGAGCAGGGCTCGAACCCGTGTCCCGTGCATTAGCAGGCAGATTCTCAACCACTGCGCCACCAGGGAAGCCCTACAATTAGTATTTTGAAAAAAAAAAACAAAAAAAAACAAAGAACCTCAGTAAAAATGACTTAAGAGTCTTCAATTAATCCTTTTTTTGTCTTAGTAAAAGTGGAGGGAGATAAACAACCTTAGTAATCGTTACGGATAATATCCGGACTATGGGTGTGTCATTGGCAATGATATTATAACCAGTCCTGGAGTATTACAATGGGCTGGTCATTGTCAAGGGCACTTTCAAATATTGTGCTGCTCTGCCCGAGCGCACTGCAGTGTAGATATGATGAGTCCCACTTCACAGAACATAAACTGAGACTCAGAGAGGATATATGATGCTTTATAACACCAATTACAGAAAAATTTAAAGAAAAAAATGTCCCGTAGTCAAATCAGTACTGTTCTCTTAATCACGTTTTCTACACTTGTATTATTAAATTTTAACAAAATGAAATACTCCATCTAGTATTTTGTACCCTGCTTTTACACTACATCTTCCCACCATTAAATATTCTTGTAGAAAATCATTTTTAATGAATGAACTGTTTTCCATCCTTTTTTAAAAAAAACATCTTTATTGGAGTATAATTGCTTTACAATGGTGTGTTAGTTTCTGCTTTATAACAAAGTGAATCAGCTCTACATACACATATATCCCCATATCTCCTGCCTCTTGCCTCTCCCTCCCACCCTCCCTATCCCACCCCTCTAGGTGGTCACAAAGCACCGAGCTGATCTCCCTGTGCTACGCGGCTGCTTCCCACTAGCTAGCTATTTTACATTTGGTAGTATATATAAGTCCATGCCACTCTCTCACTTCGTCCCAGCTTCCCCTTCCCCTTCCCCGTGTCCTCAAGTCCATTTTCTACGTCTGCGTCTTTATTTTCCATTCTTAAGTTGGGCCATCCGTTATTTAACCAACCCCGTATTGTGGGATTTTTAGGTAGCTTCTAATATTTTTTCTATTACACTACTGGCTGAGATGAATATTCTTGAACATAAGTCTTGTACATAAATTTGACTTTCACCTTAGGATAAGATGCTAAAAGCAAAACTACTGGCTCAAAGTGTATGAACATTTTAAGGCTGTTGATACACAAATTGCCAAATTACCCTGCAGAAGGTTCGCACCAATTTCCATCCCCATCTGCAGCAACAGACGAAAACAGCCTTTTCCTTACATCCTTAGCAGCAAAGTTTGTGCATTCTTAAAACTTTCTACCAATGAGATGAGCAAAAAAGAAATAGATTTATAACTTGAATTTCTTTGTTAGGTAGTGAAGTTGAACATCTTTCCATATTTATTGGGGATAAGCTTCTGTTCTATTGTGACTGCCCTGTTGCATCTTCTACCCGTTTATCTATCACTGTGTTGGGAGATGCTGGGATGCAGAACCTTCTTCGGTGCCTGGTGTGGTTCTGTTCCTGCTGACACAGAGTCCTCTCTCAGTAAAAGATGGCTGCTCCTTAGCACTGAGAAAAGTCAGCACCCCTACAGCCTGCCATGGGCCTAGAAATGATGTCTCAGTGGCTCTGGAGGAATTACATTCAGGTCCCTGGATTTAGCAACTCACCAGCAAGCAGAACTGGTACTTCAGTTCTAAATGACACTGCAGTGTATCAGTTCTCATGAACTTGACCTTCTTCCCACCTTTTCACCCAGTGACTGAATCAGGCCAAGCTGCGGTGGAGACACAGCTTCGTCTCTCTTCTCCCGGGAGTGGGACTGAAAAGACAGTACAGAGCAGATCATCCCTGCAGACACTCGCTGGGTGACCCCGGGGCACAGCAGGAGGAAAGAAGGGTGATCATCCTCACCCTTCTTGGAGGGTGGAGCCACGTTCCAAAAACAGATGCAATAAGCACGAACCACACAACCACCCAGATGAACTTGAACTCAGCAGTTGGAATGAATAAATAACCCCTCCTTTCTGCAAGTCACTGCTCACCCTGTGCCTCTCTCCATTGGTGAGTGGTTCCTTCTGGCTTGAAATCACTACTGGTGACTTACCACTGCTGGTGCTTTACATTGTTGTTTCCCCCACGAGAATGTCAAGTTCAGGGCATCCAGTTCCTCCGCGTGAAACCCTTTGTAGTTGCTCTGGGTGAACGGATGAGTGAGAGATAAATGAACAAAACAATTTTTCCCTAGCACTTCCATGCTGTTTCTAAATGACAGATTTCCACAGCTCCCTCCCCCATACAACCACAGACTCTTTGAAGACATTTCTCTCTCTCCCCCCATGCCTGGCACAAAGGGGGATAAATGCAAATCGAGGGAATGAATAAACCAAACCTTATCTGGACCACAATAACGCCTACTTGAGCTCATCTTTCTTCTTTTTTTTTTTGATGTTTCAGTTTAAATTTTATTTCCTGCCCCCAAACATCCATTAAGCGCCCAGGAGAAGGAAAAGGGGATGTGACTAGCAATAGAGAGAAATGTTCTTCACAACAATGGCCATGGCAAGCTTAGGCACTTTTGGTGAAATCTCTCTGGGAAGTACTGGCAGAGGAATAAAAGGCAAACTGACACAGAAGTATTGCTTGGTGTGCATTTCCAGGCTCTGCCTTCTTTCTCATCTCTTGGTGGCAGGCGGAGGAAGAGGAGAAAAGGTTAAACTTTTTGATAAACCGGCAGAATAAGCTTATCTCATCCTCTCACTATCTCTGCATAGGTTCTAGTCTCTGCCGCATTATATAAACTTTGCCCAAAGTAATGAACAGTTGAAAGTCAAATGTAATACTTCACCAAACAACTTAAAAATGCTTGCACACCGGAAAAGATTAAGTTGCAGAGAACACAAATGGACCCAGAGCAGCCTTTGCCAAAAGAGAATATTGTGCTAAATGTACAGCCATAGCTCTTTTCCATATGAAGAAACAGTCAGAAGGATAAAAGAACTTGGTCAAAATCACACAAGTAAGTAGGACAGAATCTGGTCTGTCTGTCTCTCCCAGGGTTGTGTTCTTTAACCACCAGGCTAGCTTTTCTCAAATCTGATTCATGCATAGAATAACTCTACCCCTCTGTTTGCCTTGAATATTCCCTGTATATACGTATGCCTGCTGCAGTTTTTCACATTGTCCACTTTGACTCCCAAAAGCAACGGAGAATACACCGTAATTTGGTCAGTCTCTCCATGGACCACTGTGGTGGGACTGCCCAGGAAGCTTATTAAAAGTGCAGCTTCCAGAGCCCTACTCCAGATCTAGATAAGTTTTCTGAGGGTTGGCTCAAGAATCCAGGTACAAGTGTTTTGAAGTGGTTTTGTGCAACCCCCCAGGTGAGTCTCTCGCTCTCTTAAGTTAATAAACCATTTATTCTGCCTCCCGCAGATGCCCAGCCAGGTCCTGTTAAGGTAGGAGTCCCCGCACCACATCAGAGGGATGCTCCCAGCCAAGTCATCTCTGGAGCCTTGGAGAATCTGGATGGTCTCGTGCTGGCCCACCTGCCATGACAAACCTCCTCCAGAGCATTCCCCTTCCCATTTTACCTTCTACCACTCCCAAAGGCAGTCGGCTCCAATGAGGCCTGACTTCGTCTGTCCTAACGTGCACCCGCTCATTCAAGCAGTTTAGGAATACAAGGTGCTGTGGTTCTCAACCAGGGGGGCCCAACCTCTAAAATAGTAGTCCAAGCAGTCTCTACCTCCTGGGCACATCCCCTCTGCAACAGCCCCAGTAAACGAATGTCCCATCCTTGCTTTTTCAAGGTCGGCAACAGGGAGTCCCCTCCTAAAGAAGGTTCTCTCGCATTGCCACACTCTCAAAGGCTGCCCCCAGTGTGCTTCCTTCCTGTGGGCCTGATCAGGCTAAGGGCAGAGTTGTCTCTTTCCTTCTCTGAGTCGGACCAAATCGTCTTAGTAACACCTCTTCACAGTGTTGACCATGTGTTTCACGGGGGCTGCTGCTGAGCCTTTACCTCATCCTTTCATGGTGGAGAGAGGGAGGATTATACTGATTTTTACTTCTAGGGGAGAGGGGAGTGTAATGATTATGTTGTCATTTTGTATTATGTCCTTTGGTCATGAAGTTGTTTTGAATTTCATATGAAAATGGGCCCACCATTCCCACTTTGTGAGGTCATTCAGCACCCTCATTTTGCACCTTTAACGTCTCTCTCAGTATCACTTGGAAATGTTTGAAATGGCATGAGCTTGTCCTCACATTCCTATCAGCTGTAAATCCGGAGCCCAAACATGAACCTAACCATTGAGCAGAACACCTCTCCACTACCTGTGTAACACTGGGTAGGCCCCTTCACCTCTTGCTTTTCTTCAGTCCTCAGTTGTGAAAATGTGAGGGTTCTATGAATTTATATTTGGGGCAGGACAAGGGCGAGGAGAATGTGTCTTTGCTTTTATTCTTCCAAACTGGAATGTCTTCCCTCTCTTCCCCATGGGTCCAAATCGCACTTGTCCTTCAGGTCCACTGCCAAGGAGCCTTCCCTGATTCCCCAGTCCACACAAATCTCTGCCTCTTAGGGTCAGTGCCATACAACCTAGCTCTCTCTTACGTTAATCTTGCCTCTCAAGCCAATCTCAGAATGTGGGTCTCCTTTGCCTTCCTGGGGCCCCTAGGGCTGTGCCAGCCCACCGGCACGCCCCATGTGGGATGTCTGCTAGAGTAGGGCATGAGTGGGGAGGCCCAGGTGTGAGGGGCCAGGCAGAGTACCTCTGCCCTCCCCCTGCTCTCCTCCACCAAACTGCCCCTCCTCCTGAAGCCTGACCCCCAAGTCACAGGTCCCTTATTATGACCTCACTGGGTAGTGATGACCTCACAGGCCTTCTCACAGTTTCCATGGCAGCATAACTGCCAAAGTGCTGCCCTCAGACAAACTTCCCTGACAGTTCTCCACAAGAAGTTCTCCAACCTCTTTGGTTGTCTGAGGGAGAATGTGTGACCGGATCCTCTATCTTTACTCGAACCTGAGCTCTGTTCCGTGGGTGGGCAGTGCGGCAGAAACACCGAGACCGGGCATCTCTAGAGGGGCCATGGTGTACACACCACCTCACCTGGCTGCCTCATGTTCCTGTGGGGCTTGCCCACTACGTATACCTGAGCGCGTTCCCAGCTGTAAGTAATACCAATGACCTGGGACATCTTCAGGGACCCACAGTGCTCACTGTTGAGGACAAGTGAAAGGTCATCCCTGGACAAGTGTGCAGGATGGTCCTGATCTTTATAAATCTAGCTTCCCCTTTGGGCTACAGGATGCTTCCATTCAGACCCTTTCCTGATTGGCCTCTTAGCAAAAGACAAGTGCATTTTTGTTGGCAAATGGTAAATGGAGCAGTTTGAGGAAGAGGGCCACTCTTGAAACACACCTTCAAACCCAGGCACCTCTGTGCTGTCATGTAGACATCTACATCGGTGCCCTCAGACACATCCCATCCTGAGCTGCTGAGTACTAGGGGAGAGGGTGGTGCCATATTGATGGGAAGACTGGAAGAACCAAGAGGGGTGTTGAAGTGCTAATGAGACAGGAGGGCTGAGGAGATGGTGTCCCAGGAGGCTGGGTTGATGTGAGCCTAGACTTGGTACCCAGAACGCGGGTCTCCGTCTCCTGATCACTCTGCCTCAGTATTTGGCCTTGTTCTAATCTACATAAAAGTATCAGAGGGCTAGAGTTCAGTGTGGTTGAAACAGGCAGTATAAATGGGGCCCAAGAGGGGCTGCCAAGGTGGGAGGGGTCCTTAACCAATTTATATTAGATTAGTTTTTCCCAAAACTTGAAAGACATTTCCATTAAAGCCTCAGAAGTGACAGACTGCAAGAAATGTTTTCTCTGGTGTGGAAGGGAGAGATGGAGAGGCTCATGATTGCAATGACTTTCGGGTTCTACTGTTTTCCCTGGAAACGGTGAAGAGACTTCCTCATGTGCTGCAGCCGTAGGCTCTAGGAATTGCTTTTGCAGCCAGTGTCCCTTCTCAAGGGACTCATAGAGGTGATGGGCCAAAGCTGTGTTTTGGATGTCAAGTAGATTAAAGGTCTTCAGCCAGAAAGTGGGAGAGACGTGAGAGAGGGATATTCTGGCAGGAGGCTGTGTACAGCAGAAGTGACTGATCAGTTCTGATTTTCTTTGCAACAGCAGTGGCTCCCTTTTCTCCCCCTACCCCTGGTCACTACCATGTCCTCTACCGAGGGTGTGGAGAAACGCAGTTGGGCTGGCATGGGGAGACATACTGCCTGGTTGGTGGCTACCGGGCCTACGGGGATGTTCCTTTGGCCACGCCAGCAAAGGTGGAAGCAGAGAAACCAGTCCCCCGACGTGCTCCCAAGAGAAAGCACTCTCCGGAAATGTCGCACAAAGATCTGGGTTGCCCCAGACCCAAAATCCGGCGATTGGAGCATTCAAGCCATTTCGGACTAGAAGGTGCTTTGATTCTCAAGCAGGGTGGCCTAACCTCTGGGCACATCCCCTCTGTAACAGCCCCAGTAAACAAATGTCCCATCCTTGCTTTTTCAAGGTCGGCAACAGGGAGTCCCCTCCTAAAGAAGGTTCTCTCACATTGCCACACTCTCAAAGGCTGCCCCCAGTGTGCTTCCTTCCTGTGGGCCTGATCAGGCTAAGGGCAGAGTTGTCTCTTTCCTTCTCTGAGTCGGACCAAATCGCCTTAGTAACACCTCTTCACAGTGTTGACCATGTGTTTCACGGGGGCTGCTGCTGAGCCTTTATCTCATCCTTTCATGGTGGAGAGAGGATTATAATGATTTTTACTCCTAGCGGAGAGGGTGGTGCCATATTGATGGGAAGACCGGAAGAACCAAGAGGGGTGTTGAAGTGCTAATGAGACTGGAGGGCTGAGGAGATGGTGTCCCAGGAGGCTGGGTTGATGTGAGCCTAGACTTGGTGCCCAGAATACGGTTCTCAGTCTCCTGATCCCTCCGCCTCAGCATGTGGCCTTCTTCTAAACTACATAAAAGTATCAGAGGGCTAGAGTTCAGTGTGGTTGAAACAGGCAGTATAAATGGGGCCCAAGAGGGGTTGCCAAGGTGGGAGGGGTTCTTAACCAATATATATTAGACTATTTTTTTCCGAAACTTGAAAGACATTTCCATTAAAGCCTCAGAAGTGACAGACTGCAAGAAATGTTTTCTCTGTTGTGGAAAGGAGAGATGGAGAGGCTCATGATTGCAATGACTTTCGGGTTCTACTGTTTTCCCTGGAAACGGTGAAGAGACTTCCTCATGTGCTGCAGCCGTAGGCTCTAGGAATTGCTTTTGCAGCCAGTGTCCCTTCTCTAGGGACTCATGGAGCTGATGGGCCAAGGCTGTGTTCTGGATGTCAAGTAGATTAAAGGTCTTCAGCCAGAAACTGGGAGAGACATGAGAGAGGGAAATTCTGGCAGGAGACTGTGTACAGCAGAAGTGACTGATCAGTTCTGATTTTCTTTGCAGCAGCAGTTCCTTTGGCCACGCCAGCAAAGGTGGAAGCAGAGAAGCCAGTCCCCAGACGTGCTCCCAAGAGAAAGCACTCTCCGGAAAACTCGCACAAAGATCTGGGTTGCCCCAGACCCAAAATCCGGCGATTGGAGCCCGGTGCCAGGAGGTAGACCCCACAGAATCCTGCTGGCTGAGCCATTCTGAAGAGAGAGCAATGGTTTAAGTGCCTAAGGCAGCGAATGCCTCTTCCTGCTGTGACCCACCCCGTCCCCCTACTGCCCACTGCCACAGATTAGAACTTTGAAAAGATGGGCACATCTATTAAAATGGCATCATATAAAAATAGGAAATGTTATATACATGTGCTTGATTATGCCATCATATGATGATCCTGCTTGACTTCCCTAACCTAATACGTTCACAAGAATTCTTTACAATCTTTAAAATACTTGATTTGTACACATTGTATATTTATGTATATATGGGTCTCCAACCTGCTCTCGCTGAAAGGGTTCAGACCCAAGCGTGTACATGGAGAGTCTGATTGGTGTAGTTCTGGCAGGGGTCTCATCATTAGCATCTAGGGAAACACCAGGGAAATAGCTCCCCTTGAAGGAAGGGCAAACAGATCTGGCTTATACACAAAGGGTCGCAATAAGAGGACCTGAAACAGGAAGGTCAAAGCCAGTAGGAGTTACTGGGGCAGGGGACATACAGCAAGCAAAAGACGTACCGTTGGCATTGAATAGAGCCGGGAACACAGAGTGAGGGTCCTGGGGCTGCGGCCCTCAGAAGTCCAAGCAGAAAGGAGGCACTGAGCATTAGGACAGTCAGCCAGCAGGGAGCAGGGCCCAAGCCATTGAGCTGGATTCATGTCTAGGACTCATGCCAAGAGTGCCCTAGATGGCAACTAAGTCACCACGATGGGACTCGGGCACAGGACAAGAGAGTTTAACACCTAGCCAAAGTATCCAGTGGTCCATGATGCCAGGATAAGTCTTGAAGCAAGCATGACTGAGGCTGGTTTTAAAACTATCGTTGTGGGGGGGCTTCCCTGGTGGTGCAGTGGTTGAGAATCCGCCTGCCAATGCAGGGGACACGGGTTTGAGCCCTGGACTGGGAAGATCCCACATGCCGCGGAGCAACTGGGCCCATGAGCCACAACTACTGAGCCTGAGCGTCTAGAGCCTCTGCTCCGCAACAAGACAGGCCGCAATAGTGAGAGGCCCGTGCGCCGAAAAGAAGAGTGGCCCCCACTTGCCGCAACTGGAGAAAGCCCTCGCGCAGAAATGAAGACCCAACACAGCCAAAAATAAAAGTAATAAATAAATAATAAATAAAAAATTTAAAAACAAAACCAGAAACGTAAAATCTGGAAAAAAGTTGAACACCTATATACCCACTGCAGACTTTACAATTAGTATTTTTCTTTTTAATAAATTTATTGATTTATTGATTTATTTTTAGCTGTGATGGGTCTTCGTTTCTGTGTGAGGGCTTTCTCCAGTTGTGGGGAGCGGGGGCCACTCTTCATTGCGGTGCGCGGGCCGCTCACTATCGCAGCCTCTCTTGTTGCGGAGCACAGGCTCCAGACGCGCAGGCTCAGTAGTTGTGGCTCACGGGCCCAGTTGCTCCACGGCATGTGGGATCTTCCCAGAGCAGGGCTCGAACCCGTGTCCCGTGCATTAGCAGGCAGATTCTCAACCACTGCGCCACCAGGGAAGCCCTACAATTAGTATTTTGAAAAAAAAAAAAAAAAAAAACAAAGAACCTCAGTAAAAATGACTTAAGAGTCTTCAATTAATCCTTTTTTTGTCTTAGTAAAAGTGGAGGGAGATAAACAACCTTAGTAATCGTTACGGATAATATCCGGACTATGGGTGTGTCATTGGCAATGATATTATAACCATTCCTGGAGTATTACAATGGGCTGGTCATTGTCAAGGGCACTTTCAAATATTGTGCTGCTCTGCCCGAGCGCATTGCAGTGTAGATGTGATGAGTCCCTCTTCACAGAACATAAACTGAGACTCAGAGAGGATATATGATGCTTTATAACACCAAATACAGAAAAAGTTAAAGAAAAAAATGTCCCGTAGTCAAATCAGTACTGTTCTCTTAATCACGTTTTCTGCACTTGTATTATTAAATTTTAACAAAATGAAATACTCCATCTAGTATTTTGTACCCTGCTTTTCCACTATATCTTCTCACCATTAAATATTCTTGGAGAAAATCATTTTTAATGAATGAACTGTTTTCCATCCTTTTTAAAAAAAAAAATCTTTATTGGAGTATAATTGCTTTACAATGGTGTGTTAGTTTCTGCTTTATAACAAAGTGAATCAGCTCTACATACACATATATCCCCATATCTCCTCCCTCTTGCGTCTCCCTCCCACCCTCCCTATCCCACTGCTCTAGGTGGTCACAAAGCACCGAGCTGATTTCCCTGTGCTACGCGGCTGATTCCCACTAGCTAGCTATTTTACATTTGGTAGTATATATAAGTCCATGCCACTCTCTCACTTCGTCCCAGCTTCCCCTTCCCCTTCCCCGTGTCCTCAAGTCCATTTTCTACGTCTGCATCTTTATTTTCCATTTTTAAGTTGGGCCATCCGTTATTTAACCAACCCCGTATTGTGGGATTTTTAGGTAGCTTCTAATATTTTTTCTATTACACTACTGGCTGAGATGAATATTCTTGAACATAAGTCTTGTACATAAATTTGACTTTCACCTTAGGATAAGATGCTAAAAGCAAAACTACTGGCTCAAAGTGTATGAACATTTTAAGGCTGTTGATACACAAATTGCCAAATTACCCTGCAGAAGGTTCGCACCAATTTCCATCCCCATCAGCAGCAACAGACGAAAACAGCCTTTTCCTTACATCCTTATCAGCAAATTTTGTGCATTCTTAAAACTTTCTACCAATGAGATGAGCAAAAAAGAAATAGATTTCTAACTTGAATTTCTTTGTTAGGTAGTGAAGTTGAACATCTTTCCATATTTATTGGGGATAAGCTTCTGTTCTATTGTGACTGCCCTGTCGCATCTTCTACCCGTTTATCTATCACTGTGTTGGGAGATGCTGGGATGCAGAACCTCCTTCGGTGCCTGGTGTGGTTCTGTTCCTGCTGACACAGAGTCCTCTCTCAGTGGAAGATGGCTGCTCCTTAGCACTGAGAAAAGTCAGCACCCCTACAGCCCGCCATGGGCCTGGAAGTGATGTCTCGGTGGCTCTGGAGGAATTACATTCAGGTCCCTGGATTTAGCAACTCACCAGCAACCAGAACTGGTACTTCAGGACTAAATGACTCTGCTCTGATTCAGTTCTCATGAACTTGACCTTCTTCCCACCTTTTCACCCAGTGACTGAATCAGGCCAAGCTGCGGTGGAGACACAGCTTCGTCTCTCTTCTCCCGGGAGTGGGACTGAAAAGCCAGTACAGAGCAGATCATCCTTGCAGACACTCGCTGGGTGTCCCCGGGGCACAGCAGGAGGAAAGAAGGGTGATCATCCTCACCCTTCTTGGAGGGTGGAGCCACGTTCCAAAAACAGATGCAGTAAGCACGAACCACACAACCACCCAGATGAACTTGAACTCAGCAGTTGGAATGAATAAATATCCCCTCCTTTCTGCAAGTCACTGCTCACCCTGTGCCTCTCTCCATTGGTGAGTGGTTCCTTCTGGCTTGAAATCACTACTGGTGACTTACCACTGCTGGTGCTTTACATTGTTGTTTCCCCCACGAGAATGTCAAGTTCAGGGCATCCAGTTCCTCCGCGTGAAACCCTTTGTAGTTGCTCTGGGTGAACGGATGAGTGAGAGATAAATGAACAAAACAATTTTTCCCTAGCACTTCCATGCTGTTTCTAAATGACAGATTTCCACAGCTCCCTCCCCCATACAACCACAGACTCTTTGAAGACATTTCTCTCTCTCCCCCCATGCCTGGCACAAAGGGGGATAAATGCAAATCGAGGGAATGAATAAACCAAACCTTATCTGGACCACAATAACGCCTACTTGAGCTCATCTTTCTTCTTTTTTTTTTTTGATGTTTCAGTTTAAATTTTATTTCCTGCCCCCAAACATCCATTAAGCGCCCAGGAGAAGGAAAAGGGGATGTGACTAGCAATAGAGAGAAATGTTCTTCACAACAATGGCCATGGCAAGCTTAGGCACTTTTGGTGAAATCTCTCTGGGAAGTACTGGCAGAGGAATAAAAGGCAAACTGACACAGAAGTATTGCTTGGTGTGCATTTCCAGGCTCTGCCTTCTTTCTCATCTCTTGGTGGCAGGCGGAGGAAGAGGAGAAAAGGTTAAACTTTTTGATAAACCGGCAGAATAAGCTTATCACATCCTCTCACTATCTCTGCATAGGTTCTAGTCTCTGCCGCATTATATAAGCTTTGCCCAAAGTAATGAACAGTTGAAAGTCAAATGTAATACTTCACCAAACAACTTAAAAATGCTTGCACACCGGAAAAGATTAAGTTGCAGAGAACACAAATGGACCCAGAGCAGCCTTTGCCAAAAGAGAATATTGTGCTAAATGTACAGCCATAGCTCTTTTCCATATGAAGAAACAGTCAGAAGGATAAAAGAACTTGGTCAAAATCACACAAGTAAGTAGGACAGAATCTGGTCTGTCTGTCTCTCCCAGGGTTGTGTTCTTTAACCACCAGGCTAGCTTTTCTCAAATCTGATTCATGCATAGAATAACTCTACCCCTCTGTTTGCCTTGAATATTCCCTGTATATACGTATGCCTGCTGCAGTTTTTCACATTGCCCACTTTGACTCCCAAAAGCAACGGAGAATACACAGTAATTTGGTCAGTCTCTCCATGGACCACTGTGGTGGGACTGCCCAGGAAGCTTATTAAAAGTGCAGCTTCCTGAGCCCTACTCCAGATCTAGATAAGTTTTGTGAGGGTTGGCTCAAGAATCCAGGTACAAGTGTTTTGAAGTGGTTTTGTGCAACCCCCCAGGTGAGTCTCTCGCTCTCTTAAGTTAATAAACCATTTATTCTGCCTCCCGCAGATGCCCAGCCAGGTCCTGTTAAGGTAGGAGTCCCCGCACCACATCAGAGGGATGCTCCCAGCCAAGTCATCTCTGGAGCCTTGGAGAGTCTGGATGGTCTCGTGCTGGCCCACCTGCCATGACAAACCTCTTCCAGAGCATTCCCCTTCCCATTTTACCTTCTACCACTCCCAAAGGCAGTCGGCTCCAATGAGGCCTGACTTCGTCTGTCCTAACGTGCACCCGCTCATTCAAGCAGTTTAGGAATACAAGGTGCTGTGGTTCTCAACCAGGGGGGCCCAACCTCTAAAATAGTAGTCCAAGCAGTCTCTACCTCCTGGGCACATCCCCTCTGCAACAGCCCCAGTAAACGAATGTCCCATCCTTGCTTTTTCAAGGTCGGCAACAGGGAGTCCCCTCCTAAAGAAGGTTCTCTCGCATTGCCACACTCTCAAAGGCTGCCCCCAGTGTGCTTCCTTCCTGTGGGCCTGATCAGGCTAAGGGCAGAGTTGTCTCTTTCCTTCTCTGAGTCGGACCAAATCGTCTTAGTAACACCTCTTCACAGTGGTGACCATGTGTTTCACGGGGGCTGCTGCTGAGCCTTTACCTCATCCTTTCATGGTGGAGAGAGGGAGGATTATACTGATTTTTACTTCTAGGGGAGAGGGGAGTGTAATGATTATGTTGTCATTTTGTATTATGTCCTTTGGTCATGAAGTTGTTTTGAATTTCATATGAAAATGGGCCCACCATTCCCACTTTGTGAGGTCATTCAGCACCCTCATTTTGCACCTTTAACATCTCTCTCAGTATCACTTGGAAATGTTTGAAATGGCATGAGCTTGTCCTCACATTCCTATCAGCTGTAAATCCGGAGCCCAAACATGAACCTAACCATTGAGCAGAACACCTCTCCACTACCTGTGTAACACTGGGTAGGCCCCTTCACCTCTTGCTTTTCTTCAGTCCTCAGTTGTGAAAATGTGAGGGTTCTATGAATTTATATTTGGGGCAGGACAAGGGCGAGGAGAATGTGTCTTTGCTTTTATTCTTCCAAACTGGAATGTCTTCCCTCTCTTCCCCATGGGTCCAAATCGCACTTGTCCTTCAGGTCCACTGCCAAGGAGCCTTCCCTGATTCCCCAGTCCACACAAATCTCTGCCTCTTAGGGTCAGTGCCATACAACCTAGCTCTCTCTTACGTTAATCTTGCCTCTCAAGCCAATCTCAGAATGTGGGTCTCCTTTGCCTTCCTGGGGCCCCTAGGGCTGTGCCAGCCCACCGGCACGCCCCATGTGGGATGTCTGCTAGAGTAGGGCATGAGTGGGGAGGCCCAGGTGTGAGGGGCCAGGCAGAGTACCTCTGCCCTCCCCCTGCTCTCCTCCACCAAACTGCCCCTCCTCCTGAAGCCTGACCCCCAAGTCACAGGTCCCTTATTATGACCTCACTGGGTAGTGATGACCTCACAGGCCTTCTCACAGTTTCCATGGCAGCATAACTGCCAAAGTGCTGCCCTCAGACAAACTTCCCTGACAGTTCTCCACAAGAAGTTCTCCAACCTCTTTGGTTGTCTGAGGGAGAATGTGTGACCGGATCCTCTATCTTTACTCGAACCTGAGCTCTGTTCCGTGGGTGGGCAGTGCGGCAGAAACACCGAGACCGGGCATCTCTAGAGGGGCCATGGTGTACACACCACCTCACCTGGCTGCCTCATGTTCCTGTGGGGCTTGCCCACTACGTATACCTGAGCGCGTTCCCAGCTGTAAGTAATACCAATGACCTGGGACATCTTCAGGGACCCACAGTGCTCACTGTTGAGGACAAGTGAAAGGTCATCCCTGGACAAGTGTGCAGGATGGTCCTGATCTTTATAAATCTAGCTTCCCCTTTGGGCTACAGGATGCTTCCATTCAGACCCTTTCCTGATTGGCCTCTTAGCAAAAGACAAGTGCATTTTTGTTGGCAAATGGTAAATGGAGCAGTTTGAGGAAGAGGGCCACTCTTGAAACACACCTTCAAACCCAGGCACCTCTGTGCTGTCATGTAGACATCTACATCGGTGCCCTCAGACACATCCCATCCTGAGCTGCTGAGTACTAGGGGAGAGGGTGGTGCCATATTGATGGGAAGACTGGAAGAACCAAGAGGGGTGTTGAAGTGCTAATGAGACAGGAGGGCTGAGGAGATGGTGTCCCAGGAGGCTGGGTTGATGTGAGCCTAGACTTGGTACCCAGAACGCGGGTCTCCGTCTCCTGATCACTCTGCCTCAGTATTTGGCCTTGTTCTAATCTACATAAAAGTATCAGAGGGCTAGAGTTCAGTGTGGTTGAAACAGGCAGTATAAATGGGGCCCAAGAGGGGCTGCCAAGGTGGGAGGGGTCCTTAACCAATTTATATTAGATTAGTTTTTCCCAAAACTTGAAAGACATTTCCATTAAAGCCTCAGAAGTGACAGACTGCAAGAAATGTTTTCTCTGGTGTGGAAGGGAGAGATGGAGAGGCTCATGATTGCAATGACTTTCGGGTTCTACTGTTTTCCCTGGAAACGGTGAAGAGACTTCCTCATGTGCTGCAGCCGTAGGCTCTAGGAATTGCTTTTGCAGCCAGTGTCCCTTCTCAAGGGACTCATAGAGGTGATGGGCCAAAGCTGTGTTTTGGATGTCAAGTAGATTAAAGGTCTTCAGCCAGAAAGTGGGAGAGACGTGAGAGAGGGATATTCTGGCAGGAGGCTGTGTACAGCAGAAGTGACTGATCAGTTCTGATTTTCTTTGCAACAGCAGTGGCTCCCTTTTCTCCCCCTACCCCTGGTCACTACCATGTCCTCTACCGAGGGTGTGGAGAAACGCAGTTGGGCTGGCATGGGGAGACATACTGCCTGGTTGGTGGCTACCGGGCCTACGGGGATGTTCCTTTGGCCACGCCAGCAAAGGTGGAAGCAGAGAAACCAGTCCCCCGACGTGCTCCCAAGAGAAAGCACTCTCCGGAAATGTCGCACAAAGATCTGGGTTGCCCCAGACCCAAAATCCGGCGATTGGAGCATTCAAGCCATTTCGGACTAGAAGGTGCTTTGATTCTCAAGCAGGGTGGCCTAACCTCTGGGCACATCCCCTCTGTAACAGCCCCAGTAAACAAATGTCCCATCCTTGCTTTTTCAAGGTCGGCAACAGGGAGTCCCCTCCTAAAGAAGGTTCTCTCACATTGCCACACTCTCAAAGGCTGCCCCCAGTGTGCTTCCTTCCTGTGGGCCTGATCAGGCTAAGGGCAGAGTTGTCTCTTTCCTTCTCTGAGTCGGACCAAATCGCCTTAGTAACACCTCTTCACAGTGTTGACCATGTGTTTCACGGGGGCTGCTGCTGAGCCTTTATCTCATCCTTTCATGGTGGAGAGAGGATTATAATGATTTTTACTCCTAGCGGAGAGGGTGGTGCCATATTGATGGGAAGACCGGAAGAACCAAGAGGGGTGTTGAAGTGCTAATGAGACTGGAGGGCTGAGGAGATGGTGTCCCAGGAGGCTGGGTTGATGTGAGCCTAGACTTGGTGCCCAGAATACGGTTCTCAGTCTCCTGATCCCTCCGCCTCAGCATGTGGCCTTCTTCTAAACTACATAAAAGTATCAGAGGGCTAGAGTTCAGTGTGGTTGAAACAGGCAGTATAAATGGGGCCCAAGAGGGGTTGCCAAGGTGGGAGGGGTTCTTAACCAATATATATTAGACTATTTTTTTCCGAAACTTGAAAGACATTTCCATTAAAGCCTCAGAAGTGACAGACTGCAAGAAATGTTTTCTCTGTTGTGGAAAGGAGAGATGGAGAGGCTCATGATTGCAATGACTTTCGGGTTCTACTGTTTTCCCTGGAAACGGTGAAGAGACTTCCTCATGTGCTGCAGCCGTAGGCTCTAGGAATTGCTTTTGCAGCCAGTGTCCCTTCTCTAGGGACTCATGGAGCTGATGGGCCAAGGCTGTGTTCTGGATGTCAAGTAGATTAAAGGTCTTCAGCCAGAAACTGGGAGAGACATGAGAGAGGGAAATTCTGGCAGGAGACTGTGTACAGCAGAAGTGACTGATCAGTTCTGATTTTCTTTGCAGCAGCAGTTCCTTTGGCCACGCCAGCAAAGGTGGAAGCAGAGAAGCCAGTCCCCAGACGTGCTCCCAAGAGAAAGCACTCTCCGGAAAACTCGCACAAAGATCTGGGTTGCCCCAGACCCAAAATCCGGCGATTGGAGCCCGGTGCCAGGAGGTAGACCCCACAGAATCCTGCTGGCTGAGCCATTCTGAAGAGAGAGCAATGGTTTAAGTGCCTAAGGCAGCGAATGCCTCTTCCTGCTGTGACCCACCCCGTCCCCCTACTGCCCACTGCCACAGATTAGAACTTTGAAAAGATGGGCACATCTATTAAAATGGCATCATATAAAAATAGGAAATGTTATATACATGTGCTTGATTATGCCATCATATGATGATCCTGCTTGACTTCCCTAACCTAATACGTTCACAAGAATTCTTTACAATCTTTAAAATACTTGATTTGTACACATTGTATATTTATGTATATATGGGTCTCCAACCTGCTCTCGCTGAAAGGGTTCAGACCCAAGCGTGTACATGGAGGGTCTGATTGGTGTAGTTCTGGCAGGGGTCTCATCATTAGCATCTAGGGAAACACCAGGGAAATAGCTCCCCTTGAAGGAAGGGCAAACAGATCTGGCTTATACACAAAGGGTCGCAATAAGAGGACCTGAAACAGGAAGGTCAAAGCCAGTAGGAGGTACTGGGGCAGGGGACATACAGCAAGCAAAAGACGTACCGTTGGCATTGAATAGAGCCGGGAACACAGAGTGAGGGTCCTGGGGCTGCGGCCCTCAGAAGTCCAAGCAGAAAGGAGGCACTGAGCATTAGGACAGTCAGCCAGCAGGGAGCAGGGCCCAAGCCATTGAGCTGGATTCATGTCTAGGACTCATGCCAAGAGTGCCCTAGATGGCAACTAAGTCACCACGATGGGACTCGGGCACAGGACAAGAGAGTTTAACACCTAGCCAAAGTATCCAGTGGTCCATGATGCCAGGATAAGTCTTGAAGCAAGCATGACTGAGGCTGGTTTTAAAACTATCGTTGTGGGGGGGCTTCCCTGGTGGTGCAGTGGTTGAGAATCCGCCTGCCAATGCAGGGGACACGGGTTTGAGCCCTGGACTGGGAAGATCCCACATGCCGCGGAGCAACTGGGCCCATGAGCCACAACTACTGAGCCTGAGCGTCTAGAGCCTCTGCTCCGCAACAAGACAGGCCGCAATAGTGAGAGGCCCGTGCGCCGAAAAGAAGAGTGGCCCCCACTTGCCGCAACTGGAGAAAGCCCTCGCGCAGAAATGAAGACCCAACACAGCCAAAAATAAAAGTAATAAATAAATAATAAATAAAAAATTTAAAAACAAAACCAGAAACGTAAAATCTGGAAAAAAGTTGAACACCTATATACCCACTGCAGACTTTACAATTAGTATTTTTCTTTTTAATAAATTTATTGATTTATTGATTTATTTTTAGCTGTGATGGGTCTTCGTTTCTGTGTGAGGGCTTTCTCCAGTTGTGGGGAGCGGGGGCCACTCTTCATTGCGGTGCGCGGGCCGCTCACTATCGCAGCCTCTCTTGTTGCGGAGCACAGGCTCCAGACGCGCAGGCTCAGTAGTTGTGGCTCACGGGTCCAGTTGCTCCACGGCATGTGGGATCTTCCCAGAGCAGGGCTCGAACCCGTGTCCCGTGCATTAGCAGGCAGATTCTCAACCACTGCGCCACCAGGGAAGCCCTACAATTAGTATTTTGAAAAAAAAAAAAAAAAAAAACAAAGAACCTCAGTAAAAATGACTTAAGAGTCTTCAATTAATCCTTTTTTTGTCTTAGTAAAAGTGGAGGGAGATAAACAACCTTAGTAATCGTTACGGATAATATCCGGACTATGGGTGTGTCATTGGCAATGATATTATAACCATTCCTGGAGTATTACAATGGGCTGGTCATTGTCAAGGGCACTTTCAAATATTGTGCTGCTCTGCCCGAGCGCATTGCAGTGTAGATGTGATGAGTCCCTCTTCACAGAACATAAACTGAGACTCAGAGAGGATATATGATGCTTTATAACACCAAATACAGAAAAAGTTAAAGAAAAAAATGTCCCGTAGTCAAATCAGTACTGTTCTCTTAATCACGTTTTCTGCACTTGTATTATTAAATTTTAACAAAATGAAATACTCCATCTAGTATTTTGTACCCTGCTTTTCCACTATATCTTCTCACCATTAAATATTCTTGGAGAAAATCATTTTTAATGAATGAACTGTTTTCCATCCTTTTTAAAAAAAAAAATCTTTATTGGAGTATAATTGCTTTACAATGGTGTGTTAGTTTCTGCTTTATAACAAAGTGAATCAGCTCTACATACACATATATCCCCATATCTCCTCCCTCTTGCGTCTCCCTCCCACCCTCCCTATCCCACTGCTCTAGGTGGTCACAAAGCACCGAGCTGATTTCCCTGTGCTACGCGGCTGATTCCCACTAGCTAGCTATTTTACATTTGGTAGTATATATAAGTCCATGCCACTCTCTCACTTCGTCCCAGCTTCCCCTTCCCCTTCCCCGTGTCCTCAAGTCCATTTTCTACGTCTGCATCTTTATTTTCCATTTTTAAGTTGGGCCATCCGTTATTTAACCAACCCCGTATTGTGGGATTTTTAGGTAGCTTCTAATATTTTTTCTATTACACTACTGGCTGAGATGAATATTCTTGAACATAAGTCTTGTACATAAATTTGACTTTCACCTTAGGATAAGATGCTAAAAGCAAAACTACTGGCTCAAAGTGTATGAACATTTTAAGGCTGTTGATACACAAATTGCCAAATTACCCTGCAGAAGGTTCGCACCAATTTCCATCCCCATCAGCAGCAACAGACGAAAACAGCCTTTTCCTTACATCCTTATCAGCAAATTTTGTGCATTCTTAAAACTTTCTACCAATGAGATGAGCAAAAAAGAAATAGATTTCTAACTTGAATTTCTTTGTTAGGTAGTGAAGTTGAACATCTTTCCATATTTATTGGGGATAAGCTTCTGTTCTATTGTGACTGCCCTGTCGCATCTTCTACCCGTTTATCTATCACTGTGTTGGGAGATGCTGGGATGCAGAACCTCCTTCGGTGCCTGGTGTGGTTCTGTTCCTGCTGACACAGAGTCCTCTCTCAGTGGAAGATGGCTGCTCCTTAGCACTGAGAAAAGTCAGCACCCCTACAGCCCGCCATGGGCCTGGAAGTGATGTCTCGGTGGCTCTGGAGGAATTACATTCAGGTCCCTGGATTTAGCAACTCACCAGCAACCAGAACTGGTACTTCAGGACTAAATGACTCTGCTCTGATTCAGTTCTCATGAACTTGACCTTCTTCCCACCTTTTCACCCAGTGACTGAATCAGGCCAAGCTGCGGTGGAGACACAGCTTCGTCTCTCTTCTCCCGGGAGTGGGACTGAAAAGCCAGTACAGAGCAGATCATCCTTGCAGACACTCGTTGGGTGTCCCCGGGGCACAGCAGGAGGAAAGAAGGGTGATCATCCTCACCCTTCTTGGAGGGTGGAGCCACGTTCCAAAAACAGATGCAGTAAGCACGAACCACACAACCACCCAGATGAACTTGAACTCAGCAGTTGGAATGAATAAATATCCCCTCCTTTCTGCAAGTCACTGCTCACCCTGTGCCTCTCTCCATTGGTGAGTGGTTCCTTCTGGCTTGAAATCACTACTGGTGACTTACCACTGCTGGTGCTTTACATTGTTGTTTCCCCCACGAGAATGTCAAGTTCAGGGCATCCAGTTCCTCCGCGTGAAACCCTTTGTAGTTGCTCTGGGTGAACGGATGAGTGAGAGATAAATGAACAAAACAATTTTTCCCTAGCACTTCCATGCTGTTTCTAAATGACAGATTTCCACAGCTCCCTCCCCCATACAACCACAGACTCTTTGAAGACATTTCTCTCTCTCCCCCCATGCCTGGCACAAAGGGGGATAAATGCAAATCGAGGGAATGAATAAACCAAACCTTATCTGGACCACAATAACGCCTACTTGAGCTCATCTTTCTTCTTTTTTTTTTTTGATGTTTCAGTTTAAATTTTATTTCCTGCCCCCAAACATCCATTAAGCGCCCAGGAGAAGGAAAAGGGGATGTGACTAGCAATAGAGAGAAATGTTCTTCACAACAATGGCCATGGCAAGCTTAGGCACTTTTGGTGAAATCTCTCTGGGAAGTACTGGCAGAGGAATAAAAGGCAAACTGACACAGAAGTATTGCTTGGTGTGCATTTCCAGGCTCTGCCTTCTTTCTCATCTCTTGGTGGCAGGCGGAGGAAGAGGAGAAAAGGTTAAACTTTTTGATAAACCGGCAGAATAAGCTTATCACATCCTCTCACTATCTCTGCATAGGTTCTAGTCTCTGCCGCATTATATAAGCTTTGCCCAAAGTAATGAACAGTTGAAAGTCAAATGTAATACTTCACCAAACAACTTAAAAATGCTTGCACACCGGAAAAGATTAAGTTGCAGAGAACACAAATGGACCCAGAGCAGCCTTTGCCAAAAGAGAATATTGTGCTAAATGTACAGCCATAGCTCTTTTCCATATGAAGAAACAGTCAGAAGGATAAAAGAACTTGGTCAAAATCACACAAGTAAGTAGGACAGAATCTGGTCTGTCTGTCTCTCCCAGGGTTGTGTTCTTTAACCACCAGGCTAGCTTTTCTCAAATCTGATTCATGCATAGAATAACTCTACCCCTCTGTTTGCCTTGAATATTCCCTGTATATACGTATGCCTGCTGCAGTTTTTCACATTGCCCACTTTGACTCCCAAAAGCAACGGAGAATACACAGTAATTTGGTCAGTCTCTCCATGGACCACTGTGGTGGGACTGCCCAGGAAGCTTATTAAAAGTGCAGCTTCCTGAGCCCTACTCCAGATCTAGATAAGTTTTGTGAGGGTTGGCTCAAGAATCCAGGTACAAGTGTTTTGAAGTGGTTTTGTGCAACCCCCCAGGTGAGTCTCTCGCTCTCTTAAGTTAATAAACCATTTATTCTGCCTCCCGCAGATGCCCAGCCAGGTCCTGTTAAGGTAGGAGTCCCCGCACCACATCAGAGGGATGCTCCCAGCCAAGTCATCTCTGGAGCCTTGGAGAGTCTGGATGGTCTCGTGCTGGCCCACCTGCCATGACAAACCTCTTCCAGAGCATTCCCCTTCCCATTTTACCTTCTACCACTCCCAAAGGCAGTCGGCTCCAATGAGGCCTGACTTCGTCTGTCCTAACGTGCACCCGCTCATTCAAGCAGTTTAGGAATACAAGGTGCTGTGGTTCTCAACCAGGGGGGCCCAACCTCTAAAATAGTAGTCCAAGCAGTCTCTACCTCCTGGGCACATCCCCTCTGCAACAGCCCCAGTAAACGAATGTCCCATCCTTGCTTTTTCAAGGTCGGCAACAGGGAGTCCCCTCCTAAAGAAGGTTCTCTCGCATTGCCACACTCTCAAAGGCTGCCCCCAGTGTGCTTCCTTCCTGTGGGCCTGATCAGGCTAAGGGCAGAGTTGTCTCTTTCCTTCTCTGAGTCGGACCAAATCGTCTTAGTAACACCTCTTCACAGTGGTGACCATGTGTTTCACGGGGGCTGCTGCTGAGCCTTTACCTCATCCTTTCATGGTGGAGAGAGGGAGGATTATACTGATTTTTACTTCTAGGGGAGAGGGGAGTGTAATGATTATGTTGTCATTTTGTATTATGTCCTTTGGTCATGAACTTGTTTTGCATTTCATATGAAAATGGGCCCACCATTCCCACTTTGTGAGGTCATTCAGCACCCTCATTTTGCACCTTTAACGTCTCTCTCAGTATCACTTGGAAATGTTTGAAATGGCATGAGCTTGTCCTCACATTCCTATCAGCTGTAAATCCGGAGCCCCAACATGAACCTAACCATTGAGCAGAACACCTCTCCACTACCTGTGTAACACTGGGTAGGCCCCTTCACCTCTTGCTTTTCTTCAGTCCTCAGTTGTGAAAATGTGAGGGTTCTATGAATTTATATTTGGGGCAGGACAAGGGCGAGGAGAATGTGTCTTTGCTTTTATTCTTCCAAACTGGAATGTCTTCCCTCTCTTCCCCATGGGTCCAAATCGCACTTGTCCTTCAGGTCCACTGCCAAGGAGCCTTCCCTGATTCCCCAGTCCACACAAATCTCTGCCTCTTAGGGTCAGTGCCATACAACCTAGCTCTCTCTTACGTTAATCTTGCCTCTCAAGCCAATCTCAGAATGTGGGTCTCCTTTGCCTTCCTGGGGCCCCTAGGGCTGTGCCAGCCCACCGGCACGCCCCACGTGGGATGTCTGCTAGACTAGGGCATGAGTGGGGAGGCCCAGGTGTGAGGGGCCAGGCAGAGTACCTCTGCCCTCCCCCTGCTCTCCTCCACCAAACTGCCCCTCCTCCTGAAGCCTGACCCACAAGTCACAGGTCCCTTATTATGACCTCACTGGGTAGTGATGACCTCACAGGCCTTCTCACAGTTCCCATGGCAGCATAACTGCCAAAGTGCTGCCCTCAGACAAACTTCCCTGACAGTTCTCCACCAGAAGTTCTCCAACCTCTTTGGTTGTCTGAGGGAGAATGTGTGACCGGATCCTCTATCTTTACTCGAACCTGAGCTCTGTTCCGTGGGTGGGCAGTGTGGCAGAAACACCGAGACCGGGCATCTCTAGAGGAGCCATGGTGTACACACCACCTCACCTGGCTGCCTCATGTTCCTGTGGGGCTTGCCCACTACGTTTACCTGAGCGCGTTCCCAGCTGTAAGTAATACCAATGACCTGGGACATCTTCAGGGACCCACACTGCTCACGGTTGAGGACAAGTGAAAGGTCATCCCTGGACAAGTGTGCAGGATGGTCCTGATCTTTATAAATCTAGTTTCCCCTTTGGGCTACAGGATGCTTCCATTCAGACCCTTTCCTGATTGGCCTCTTAGCAAAAGACAAGTGCATTTTTGTTGGCAAATGGTAAATGGAGCAGTTTGAGGAAGAGGGCCACTCTTGAAACACACCTTCAAACCCAGGCACCTCTGTGCTGTCATGTAGACATCTACATCGGTGCCCTCAGACACATCCCATCCTGAGCTGCTGAGTACTAGGGGAGAGGGTGGTGCCATATTGATGGGAAGACCGAAAGAACCAAGAGGGGTGTTGAAGTGCTAATGAGACTGGAGGGCTGAGGAGATGGTGTCCCAGGAGGCTGGGTTGATGTGAGCCTAGACTTGGTACCCAGAACGCGGGTCTCAGTCTCTTGATCACTCTGCCTCAGTATTTGGCCTTGTTCTAATCTACATAAAAGTATCAGAGGGCTAGAGTTCAGTGTGGTTGAAACAGGCAGTATAAATGGGGCCCAAGAGGGTCTGCCAAGGTGGGAGGGGTCCTTAACCAATTTATATTAGATTAGTTTTTTCCAAAACTTGAAAGACATTTCCATTAAAGCCTCAGAAGTGACAGACTGCAAGAAATGTTTTCTCTGGTGTGGAAGGGAGAGATGGAGAGGCTCATGATTGCAATGACTTTCGGGTTCTACTGTTTTCCCTGGAAACGGTGAAGAGACTTCCTCATGTGCTGCAGCCGTAGGCTCTAGGAATTGCTTTTGCAGCCAGTGTCCCTTCTCAAGGGACTCATAGAGGTGATGGGCCAAAGCTGTGTTTTGGATGTCAAGTAGATTAAAGGTCTTCAGCCAGAAAGTGGGAGAGACGTGGGAGAGGGAAATTCTGGCAGGAGGCTGTGTACAGCAGAAGTGACTGATCAGTTCTGATTTTCTTTGCAGCAGCAGTGGCTCCCTTTTCTCCCCCTACCCCTGGTCACTACCATGTCCTCTACCGAGGGTGTGGAGAAACGCAGTTGGGCTGGCATGGGGAGACATACTGCCTGGTTGGTGGCTACCGGGCCTACGGGGATGTTCCTTTGGCCACGCCAGCAAAGGTGGAAGCAGAGAAGCCAGTCCCCCGACGTACTCCCAAGAGAAAGCACTCTCCGTAAATGTCGCACAAAGATCTGGGTTGCCCCAGACCCAAAATCCGGCGATTGGAGAATTCAAGCCATTTAGGACTAGAAGGTGCTTTGATTCTCAAGCAGGGT
Organism: Balaenoptera physalus; assembly: GCF_965194825.1. Lineage (NCBI taxonomy): Eukaryota > Metazoa > Chordata > Mammalia > Artiodactyla > Balaenopteridae > Balaenoptera > Balaenoptera physalus. Next base: position 3,820 of record NW_028125488.1, on the reverse strand, counting down.
GGCCTAACCTCTGGGCACATCCCCTCTGTAACAGCCCCAGTAAACAAATGTCCCATCCTTGCTTTTTCAAGGTCGGCAACAGGGAGTCCCCTCCTAAAGAAGGTTCTCTCACATTGCCACACTCTCAAAGGCTGCCCTCAATGTGCTTCCTTCCTGTGGGCCTGATCAGGCTAAGGGCAGAGTTGTCTCTTTCCTTCTCTGAGTCAGACCAAATCGCCTTAGTAACACCTCTTCACAGTGTTGACCATGTGTTTCACGGGGGCTGCTGCTGAGCCTTTATCTCATCCTTTCATGGTGGAGAGAGGATTATAATGATTTTTACTCCTAGCGGAGAGGGTGTTGCCATATTGATGGGAAGACCGGAAGAACCAAGAGGGGTGTTGAAGTGCTAATGAGACAGGAGGGCTGAGGAGATGGTGTCCCAGGAGGCTGGGTTGATGTGAGCCTAGACTTGGTGCCCAGAATACGGTTCTCAGTCTTCTGATCCCTCCGCCTCAGCATTTGCCCTTGTTCTAAACTACATAAAAGTATCAGAGGGCTAGAGTTCAGTGTGGTTGAAACAGGCAGTATAAATGGGGCCCAAGAGGGGTTGCCAAGTTGGGAGGGGTTCTTAACCAATTTATATTAGACTATTTTTTTCCGAAACTTGAAAGACATTTCCATTAAAGCCTCAGAAGTGACAGACTGCAAGAAATGTTTTCTCTGTTGTGGAAAGGAGAGATGGAGAGGCTCATGATTGCAATGACTTTCGGGTTCTACTGTTTTCCCTGGAAACGGTGAAGAGACTTCCTCATGTGCTGCAGCCGTAGGCTCTAGGAATTGCTTTTGCAGCCAGTGTCCCTTCTCTAGGGACTCATGGAGCTGATGGGCCAAGGCTGTGTTCTGGATGTCAAGTAGATTAAAGGTCTTCAGCCAGAAACTGGGAGAGACATGAGAGAGGGAAATTCTGGCAGGAGACTGTGTACAGCAGAAGTGACTGATCAGTTCTGATTTTCTTTGCAGCAGCAGTTCCTTTGGCCACGCCAGCAAAGGTGGAAGCAGAGAAGCCAGTCCCCAGACGTGCTCCCAAGAGAAAGCACTCTCCGGAAAACTCGCACAAAGATCTGGGTTGCCCCAGACCCAAAATCCGGCGATTGGAGCCCGGTGCCAGGAGGTAGACCCCACAGAATCCTGCTGGCTGAGCCATTCTGAAGAGAGAGCAATGGTTTAACTGCCTAAGGCAGCGAATGCCTCTTCCTGCTGTGACCCACCCCGTCCCCCTACTGCCCACTGCCACAGATTAGAACTTTGAAAAGATGGGCACATCTATTAAAATGGCATCATATAAAAATAGGAAATGTTATATACATGTGCTTGATTATGCCATCATATGATGATCCTGCTTGACTTCCCTAACCTAATACGTTCACAAGAATTCTTTACAATCTTTAAAATACTTGATTTGTACACATTGTATATTTATGTATATATGGGTCTCCAACCTGCTCTCCCTGAAAGGGTTCAGACCCAAGCGTGTACATGGAGGGTCTGATTGGTGTAGTTCTGGCAGGGGTCTCATCATAAGCATCTAGGGAAACACCAGGGAAATAGCTCCCCTTGAAGGAAGGGCAAACAGATCTGGCTTATACACAAAGGGTCGCAATAAGAGGACCTGAAACAGGAAGGTCAAAGCCAGTAGGAGGTACTGGGGCAGGGGACATACAGCAAGCAAAAGACGTACCGTTGGCATTGAATAGAGCCGGGAACACAGAGTGAGGGTCCTGGGGCTGCGGCCCTCAGAAGTCCAAGCAGAAAGGAGGCACTGGGCATTAGGACAGTCAGCCAGCAGGGAGCAGGGCCCAAGCCATTGAGCTGGATTCATGTCTAGGACTCATGCCAAGAGTGCCCTAGATGGCAACTAAGTCACCACGATGGGACTCGGGCACAGGACAAGAGAGTTTAACACCTAGCCAAAGTATCCAGTGGTCCATGATGCCAGGATAAGTCTTGAAGCAAGCATGACTGAGGCTGGTTTTAAAACTATCGGGGTGGGGGGCTTCCCTGGTGGTGCAGTGGTTGAGAATCCGCCTGCCAATGCAGGGGACATGGGTTTGAGCCCTGGTCTGGGAAGATCCCACATGCCGCGGAGCAACTGGGCCCATGAGCCACAACTACTGAGCCTGAGCGTCTAGAGCCTCTGCTCCGCAACAAGACAGGCCGCGATAGTGAGAGGCCCGCGCGCCGCGAAGAAGAGTGGCCCCCACTTGCCGCACCTGGAGAAAGCCCTCGCGCAGAAATGAAGACCCAACACAGCCAAAAATAAAAGTAATAAATAAATAATAAATAAAAAATTTAAAAACAAAACCAGAAACGTAAAATCTGGAAAAAAGTTGAACACCTATATACCCACTGCAGACTTTACAATTAGTATTTTTCTTTTTAATAAATTTATTGATTTATTGATTTAGTTTTAGCTGTGATGGGTCTTCGTTTCTGTGTGAGGGCTTTCTCCAGTTGTGGGGAGCGGGGGCCACTCTTCATTGCGGTGCGCGGGCCGCTCACTATCGCCGTCTCTCTTGTTGCGGAGCACAGGCTCCAGACGCGCAGGCTCAGTAGTTGTGGCTCACGGGCCCAGTTGCTCCACGGCATGTGGGATCTTCCCAGAGCAGGGCTCGAACCCGTGTCCCGTGCATTAGCAGGCAGATTCTCAACGACTGCGCCACCAGGGAAGCCCTACAATTAGTATTTTGAAAAAAAAAAAAAAAAAAAAAAAAAGAACCTCAGTAAAAATGACTTAAGAGTCTTCAATTAATCCTTTTTTTGTCTTAGTAAAAGTGGAGGGAGATAAACAACCTTAGTAATCGTTACGGATAATATCCGGACTATGGGTGTGTCATTGGCAATGATATTATAACCAGTCCTGGAGTATTACAATGGGCTGGTCATTGTCAAGGGCACTTTCAAATATTGTGCTGCTCTGCCCGAGCGCACTGCAGTGTAGATATGATGAGTCCCACTTCACAGAACATAAACTGAGACTCAGAGAGGATATATGATGCTTTATAACACCAATTACAGAAAAATTTAAAGAAAAAAATGTCCCGTAGTCAAATCAGTACTGTTCTCTTAATCACGTTTTCTACACTTGTATTATTAAATTTTAACAAAATGAAATACTCCATCTAGTATTTTGTACCCTGCTTTTACACTACATCTTCCCACCATTAAATATTCTTGTAGAAAATCATTTTTAATGAATGAACTGTTTTCCATCCTTTTTTAAAAAAAAATCTTTATTGGAGTATAATTGCTTTACAATGGTGTGTTAGTTTCTGCTTTATAACAAAGTGAATCAGCTCTACATACACATATATCCCCATATCTCCTCCCTCTTGCGTCTCCCTCCCACCCTCCCTATCCCACCCCTCTAGGTGGTCACAAAGCACCGAGCTGATCTCCCTGTGCTACGCGGCTGCTTCCCACTAGCTAGCTATTTTACATTTGGTAGTATATATAAGTCCATGCCACTCTCTCAATTCGTCCCAGCTTCCCCTTCCCCTTCCCTGTGTCCTCAAGTCCATTTTCTACGTCTGCGTCTTTATTTTCCATTCTTAAGTTGGGCCATCCGTTATTTAACCAACCCCGTATTGTGGGATTTTTAGGTAGCTTCTAATATTTTTTCTATTACACTACTGGCTTAGATGAATATTCTTGAACATAAGTCTTGTACATAAATTTGACTTTCACCTTAGGATAAGATGCTAAAAGCAAAACTACTGGCTCAAAGTGTATGAACATTTTAAGGCTGTTGATACACAAATTGCCAAATTACCCTGCAGAA